>NC_066254.1:5101461-5372881 GCF_024542735.1 Bombus huntii
TCCAGGCTTGCTATGAAATCGCTTAATTGCGAGAAATTTATGAACTGTGTCGCGTGCGGATCATACCTACGAATCACAGTTACATACGTTAATGCCAAATCCCGAATGAAAGTATAACCAAAGATAGTATTGTTATACGCATAAAAAGGCAGTTCAAAAGCAATTCTTACTTGGACCATCGTATGTAAAACATTTCTAAATCGTCTTCGACGATACCAATCTCTTCTTCTTGATGGGCCTGATTAAAATTCTCGAGGATAATAGCAATGTACATATTGATAACTATCATATAGCTGATTATGATGAAAGAAGTAAAATATGTTATTGCCAAGAGAGGATATCCGCAATTTCCATTCATTTGTCGACTAGTCGGAGTCGGATCGCAATCCGGTGGTTGTACCATCAAAGACTCTAACACATCATTCCAACCGGCCGATGTCATTAATCGAAACAGTAATTGCATGCTTCTACCAAAAGTTTCGAAATTTACCTACAGAAAATGAGAAAAAAAGAAACGAAAAGGAAAACACAAAGAGAAAAACAAAGAAATATCAATTAGCATGTCGTGTTCAGATAATATGTGATCGGAGGAATAAAGATTCAGAGAAATAGATGATAAGGTTTTAATAACGTTTACTCACCATATCATCGAGCGCGCCTTGCTTTTTAACATGACCAAAAACTGACATGCCGATAATGGCATAAATAAAAGTAATTAGAGCTAACAGGGCACCGATGTTGAACAGCGCCGGAAGACTAACCACCAGAGCGAAGAGCAGTTTACGAATACCTTTGGCTGCCTTTATGAGCCTTAAGATTCGACCGATTCTGAACACTCTCACGACTCGCAGGAGCGTCGGAGACACCGGAAAGTCTACCATAATATCCTCCATTAATATTCCTAATATGGATGCCAGCACGAGGAGGAAATCGAACAAGTTCCATGGCACCGTGAAATAATGATATCGAAGCCCAATTATTTTCACGATTGCCTCTAAACCGAAAACGGTCGTGAAAAATGCGTTGGACACTTCGAGAACGAAGAAGATTGGATGAGGCTGATCGTAATGCTCGATTCCCATTGTCAGCATGTTGAGGAATATCAAAATGAAAATTGCTATTTCAAATCTGGAAACATCGTAGTTGTTTATAAAACGAAATTGGCAAAACGTAGTCGTGCTTCTTGAAAAAAAAAAAAAAAAAGAGACGAGTAGTTAAGAAAAAAGGGAACGTAAATGAACAAGTAAAACTGAAATTCGTTACCTGCGTGAATTCGATAGGTCGTAAAACATTGCGAGGATTTGATTCATCGGACGCTTTATCACTTTTTGTGGCTTTTTACGGCCAAGCTTTTTCATGGCAGTGTAGTAGTGCTTTTGACTTTCGGTCAAAAACATTTCTAGCACCCCACCTTCGTACTGAAAATAGGGATAAAAAGGATAAGAAGGGGAATGGAAAAAATGTTTCAGCGTTCGATGAAATACGTAATAGAGTTATTCTTCGATAACGTCTTTTTGATCGGTTGTGTTTCTTACCTTTTTCTTCAACATATTAAAGTTGTCTATAATTACTCCGATAAAGAGGTTTAGTGTAAAAAAGGAGCCACAAACGATAAATATCACAAAGTAGAAATATGCGTAGATGTTTGCTTCTCTTTGAGGCTGAAGATCTACACCTCTTGCGTCTACTGCATCTTGCATCACCTCCATCCACCCTTCGAATGTGGCTACTTGGAACAGAGCTAGATAAGCTATTCCGACGTGATCAAACGTAATTTTACTATTTTCCCAAGAGTAATTTTTCCTCAGACAGTCGTCTTTCGTGTTTACGATCTAAGAAGTAACGTTCGTCGATTCGAATATTCCTTTCTTGCTTTTCGCAACCTGATATAGCAAAACTCCGTTTATATGAACCTGTCGGGGGACAAGTTGGTTCATATAACCAGCTCGTTCATATATTTTTATGAAATTTTAGAAATAGCAGTCCACCTATTTCTTCCCACCTACCAACATCATTGTTAATATCATTGTCGGTATTTAAGGTTCTGAACATTTTCCTATGTAAGTGACGATTCGCACCAGCGATCACGGTCAAATCACGTTAAATTAGGTACCGGTCAAAATCGTTTACACATGATCCAATAAGAGCATTCGCAGTAAGCGGTTCAAGCCAAATGAAAATCTCTTGACTTGTGCCTGATTCGACCTGATCTGACCGTACAGTGATCGTTAGTCTGAATCAAGTTTAACAGATCCTCTAGAGTCCAGCTGATCAATATATAGAGTGTCATGTTACAGGCCAGCCACGTCTAGTTCACCAGCTGGAAAACGTTATATTTAAATATTATGTTACAGATTTGAAGTAAGAAAACGTCTTGTAAATCCGGGACTGCTTATTTGATGAGTGCTGCATGCTCCTAAAGTCTGTCTTTTCCTAAAGTCTAACCCGATATATTGTTGATACAATGTTAAGAACCTTAAATATTGACAATAATATCGATCGAGCGAACGCTTCTTTAGACATTCATATAAGTGGATTAATACTGGACGGTAGTCCAGACATGATAGAAGCTCAGCTAGAGTTCAGTTAATTAGACATTACTAAAATTTCGTTCATATAAACAGAGTTCCACTGTACTCTGCTTTTGCCATCGTCAAAGCAGAGAAAGAGGATAGAGAAGAGATTCTACTTACTGATATATCTAATAATTCGCCGTACTCGTCAACGCATTTGAAAAACTTGCCGCCGAAAAATTGTACACCCATAATAGAAAATATCAGCCAGAACACGAGACAGACGAGGAGCACGTTGAATATACTAGGTATCGCATACATCAACGCGTTCACTACGATCTAGCCAGGACAAAAAAGAAACAGCCGATACTCCTAAATTTCAAGCTCCCAGGAGATCTACCAGCAATCTACCAGCATAATCTACAGCAAATTCCTTACCCTCATGCCTTGCCATCTCGATATCGCCCTTAATGGTCTCAGTGCTCTCAAGGTTCTTAGAGATCTTAGCACTTTTAAATTTTCGTTTTCTTCTATCAACAGACTAAATGTTGATACCTGTTCAAGAAAAGTTACATTACAATTGTTGAAAAGACACGTTCGTTTCTTCGAACCTCCAAAAAATAACATGCTGCTTGTACATTTAGCTTGGCAGTGTATTATCGTAAATTTAATGTAGTAATTAGTGCTTGTTTAACTCAAAAGAAAATGGTTCCAAATTCTCATATTTACGAATTTTCTATACAAACTTCAAATTACAAGGAATTGAATAAACGAAAATTGCACAGCTACTTTGTATGAACAGCCAGCGAAACATCGATAATAACGGTGTTTAGAATGTCATGCAAAGCAGTACTGATGAGTTTCTTTTCAAGCATTTTACAACTGATTAAGGGCTGCACTATTTCTGTCAAATCCTGTATTCTCTTCGATCCATGGTACACATATCTATAAATGTATAAAAAGTTAGAATACATTCTTTTGTCGCATTAAGTAAGAAGACTTGTATAAAAGCTACATGAAATTATCTTTAATTAATTTCTATTGAGCCTTGTATATTCGTAGACTCAGGGTATGTCGTGCACAAATTTTTATAACCAATTGTAAAATATAAACTTACAATTGCTATGTTAAAACTAACGTTATGACCGCCACAAATATCGAAAGTGGCAGATAATATAGGAAGAAGAGGTAAATAAATTAGGTAACATTAGCGAAATTATGATGAACCAAAATAAGACGTAAAGCGTCAGAAATATAGTTCAACCATAACTGGATGCAATAGGAGCAACATATTAATTTCGCACGTACCTGAATCCGCAAGGCGACATATATAAAAGATTGAGAAATAAATGCATAAAAATGAAGGAAACAGTGAGAAAAAGTAGCGAAATCGCAACAGGATAGTTACGATCAGCGGGAATGAAAAATCCATGCAGCAACGATGGACGTTAAAATTTACACAGCATGCGCTCGCGCGCACGTATATGCTGCCGCTTACACATACACGAAAACACATATATACGATATGAAATCGATGCTGCTGTTGAATGTATAGGCTCTACTTACAAAGACAATTATAAAATCCAAGATTGTCCAAAAACTGGTGAAATATTTGCAGAAACCCAGAGCTAACCACTTGAGTAACATCTCAATGCTGAAAAGCGCGCAGAAGCCAAGATTGGTCCAATAGAGGATTTTCTTCAAGAAAGGATTATCATCTAGATAAATGTCTTCGAAACAAAGAGTTATGGAGGATGCAAAAATGAAAACTAGGATCATCCATTCGAAGGCAGGCGTGTCAACGACTGAAAGAATCACTGTTCGCATTCTGATCCATTTTTTGCCAATAGCTGTTGCAATACACCGGTCGATGCAGGTACACCTGCACATATAACGTATTTCTATCATATTGATTCGCTGGCAGGAGAGAAATTCAAAGTGCAGCAGTAGGTTCTTACTTCTGATAACACTGTCGTGGAAAGCAATCCTGCGGTTCTTTGCGTCGGTTGCTTCTTCCAAATCCAGGAAAAGAACCCATGCCATCGATGTATTTTCCTTTACTATCTCTCCTACCGCCAACCGTCAGTTCATCGACGTAGCTGACAAGCGCGTGCCAAGGTCGTTTTGGTACCCGATCCTCGGGTCTAGGAAACGGATCCATCTGAGGTAGCATCGCGACTCTTTCCTCAACTGGTGCTTTGTTCGAAGACGAAGAGTCTCTCACGACATCGACTTCTTGACATTCCTCCTCTTTGCCTTCGTTTGCCTCAATCTCTTTTTCCTTACTCGAATAATTGTTTTCGTCGTCAGGCGAGGCGTCCTTCTCTTCTTCCTTCTCCCTTTGTCCGTATCTTTGTTCTTCCGTTTGAGACTGAGAGTACATTGGATCGTAAGAAAAAACGGGCTGATTTAAACTTTCTTGATAAGATCTATTGTAAACGTTATCTTTTGGAAGGCTGAGTACAGTCTCTTGAATAGCGTATTTAGTCTCGTTGTCAGACCGATCTATTACGCGTCGCACGATCTTTTCGAAACGAGCATCCTTCCCTTTCCCTTTAGCGACAGCTTGAGACAAGCGCGAACATTTATTCTTCCGTATAATCGAACGGATACGATCGAACGATCTTGCGAGTTTCGAGTCATCGCCCACTTCCTCCTTCTTCTGTTTCAATTCCTCCGAATTAAAGCTGTTGAGCAACAAAGCAAGAAAAAGATTCAACACCATGAAATTACCCATTACGAGAGCTGGCAAAAATATGGCGAAGCAAGCCTCGGGCCCGTCTTCTTCTTCTGCTCGCATGCAGTCCCACAGGGGCTCGATCCATTCTCCGCATAATATACGAAATATCATCATGAACGAGTGAAAGAAATCGTTAAAGTTCCACCGTGGTACCGGATCTGGGTAAAATTTGTCCAAAGTGTAGTCTTTACTGAATAATTGCATGCCGATCACGGCAAATATATAAATCACGATCACCAAAACTAAGGTGAGATTTCCAAGGGCGCCGATCGTTGAAATAATAATACTGAGAAGAACCTTCATCGTCGTCCAGGATTGTGCCAGTTTTAACACACGCAGAAGTCTCAGTCCGCGTATCACGGACAGGCCGTCTACCAGCTCGAAGGTAAGATCTATCAGAGACGCTGACACTATTATCAAATCGAAATTGTTCCATCCGTTGGCGAAGAAATCTTTACTCAGCGCCAACAGTTTCAGCAAACATTCGAAGGTGAAGATACTGGTAAACACTTTATTACCGATGTTGAGCGCCTGTCGGATCGACTCGCTCATTCCGTGGTGTTCCATTGCCAGAAAACCAGTGTTCAGGACGATGCACAATGTGATTGTCAACTCGAATAGTGGATCTCTCACTACCTAGATACGAGCCACTGGTCAATCGAGAGTCAAGCGTTTTCATTTTTCTCGTTTGCTATCCTTAGCCTTATTTATCGTATTTTACTAATAACTGGTTCGTTATTCGTTATCATTCAGCTTGACTAACATATCCGCAACGAATATCGAACTCGTTATATTAGATAGAAATACTTGCTTTCATATCCGAAGACGCTCCTCTCTCGACTCTACTTTTACCTCTTTGGAATACCTACCTTGTACAAGCAATTCTGAAATCGTAGCCAACCCTCGTAATCTATACAGCATTGGATGCACTTTTCGCAATTTCTATCGGGAAGATCATCTGAAACCCAGCGATAAACGAATCGTTATAACTGTTGTATGGAATCTTATGTGGAATCTTGTATGGAATGTTCCGGTTAGGATTATGAGTAACGTGCATTTTGTCCGAGTTGTGAGACGATCGTGGTTCGAAAGTTATGACAAAAGGAAAACGATATTTGTTGCATTATTATAAATAGTAATAAATTACGATTAGACTTTATAGGATTTCCCTAAAAAAATTTAACCTAACGTAATTTTTGAATCACGATCGTCCCACGCCTCGAACAAAGTACATGTTACTAAGGATCTTCCCCTCTACAACATATCTCAAGGTTAAAGTCATTGGAGTTGAGGCCACCTTTTCTGCATCATTACCGAATCTTGTCTTTGAATATGTACAAACGACGAAGAAAATTCGTTGCCCCTACCTAAAATAACAATGTGCGATAGATACTCTGGCGGCAAGGTGTACATCTGTTTCTTCGTTTTCACGCCGTTGCATTTAAACACTCGAATTTCTCTAGTAGTTCCGCTGGCAAGAGAAACTGGAACGTTCGTAGGCGCACGAAGATAGCCCCCGGAATGAGTTGCCTGTGATTTTTCTCTTTCATTGTCCACTTCTGTCTCGTTATTCGTTTCATTCTTCGTTTCACCCGCATTAGTTTCGACATTGCCATCGGCGTTATTATTCGTAGGTATCCTCTCTTGCCAGTGGGCCCTAGATTCTTTGTTGTCACGCCTGTCGTGTTCTTCTACGGATGTGACATCGTCGCCATCGTGGTCGTCGACAACGCCTGAGTCGTCTAACGACGAGTGTTGATTACTGTTGTTACTTGCTTGTCGAGAATGAAGCATTCCACGATTTGGCGCCAATCTATGAACCCCGTTGTTATTCTCTACAGTTCGTGGGCTAATATTTTGTAGAAGTAAGTGAGACGGTCGAACGTTCGAATGTCTTGGACTTGGGCTCGGGCTTGGCGTCACCGACCTAATCGAACAGAAAGTTACAATAAAAATCATTGAAACGATTTTTCTTATTTGTCGAGCAATTCGACTTTATTATGACGAATGGTATACCTGCTTGGCACAGAGCCACCTTTATCTTGACCAGATGAACCAGAACCGGCAGTGCTTCTCCCACGTCTTCTTCTTCGTGTTTTTTTGCGCGTGTAACTACTTAGGAGAACTCCTTTCCTCGCGTCTAATTTCTTTTGTTTTTCTTTGGCAAGCGTCTTCACATTGATTTTTGTCGGGTCGAAACTAAACGTCGAGTCCTCGCGATGGTCGGTTAAGTCCTTTCTTCGTTCCTGTCGTATCAGTTGCAAGATAAGGTCAAAGGCAGACAACTCGAGGTAAACAATTACAACGATTATATACCTCGTTCGTAATTTCGGCTTCCTCCTCATAGCTCAGCGCAACGACAGCGAGCATCAAATTGATCAAATAAAACGAGCCGAAAAACACGACCACCGTGAAGAACGAGACGCTGATAGGTCCGCACGCCGACAATACCTAAAAACCAATATAGCAATTCTTTTTATACCTCGCAAACTAACTTGTTATGTAAATAGTGATTCCTTGGCGAAACAATTATCCGTGCGGAAAAGAAGTTGACCAACTACCTTATTATAGACGTCTTCCCAATAATCCAGAGTAATCAGTTGAAACGTGGTGAGCATCGACCACAGAAAGTTGTCGAAATTTGTATATCCATGGTTTGGATTTGGGCCAACACAAAGACAGATGTAACTTTCGTTGCAGTGCCTAAAACGTAGGGTTTCTCTCGAATTAAAATTGGCATATCATTTAAAACAGTCGCGCGTAATAAAGAACCAAGTTTGGCTAACCTGGCGCCGGTTGCGTTACCGCAAATTATTGGTTCTTCGTCTTCATCGAATGCCCAGTTGGACGAGTTCCAAGTCCACCTGCGGACGGTACAAGGTATCGGTTAATGCCTCTTGAGAGTCAACGAGCCATTGTCTCTCAAGTTAATACATATGTATCCGTATAAATACTTTGCAAGCAACATGTTAGAATCTAAGTAGAACATATTACGGCGAACAATACGTACTCTCTCCAATCGACTTGAGTATTATTGAATTCCACATTTTTTACGCATTTATTCCGAAGTTCACCCATGTAAACTTGTAGAGCAAAAAGTGCAAAAACCATCAGGCAGAAGATCGTGAGCGTCATTACTTCGGCAAGTTGCTTAAAACTATGTAACAATGCATTGATGATGGTTTTTAAGCCTGCAAAAATATTCGATAAACGATTATCCTTATTTTCATCCCATTATTTTCTTACGAAAGCAATTTCTTTTTATAACTTTTTCTGATAGACAATTCTAACAAATTTGTTGATCATTCATTGATTTACGAATTGTGTCAATTCTGTCTGTTTCACGTCAATCAGACCGATAATGATATTGTTTATGTTTTACTGTAACGCCAATATTTCTCAATCTTTTTCGAGTCATGACTCCACTTTGTAATAGCCGAATAACCAGCATATCCCTGCCCTATCGCATTTATATCACGTTACTATCACTTCCTTTCATTTATTGCACTATCTATATGTGTACCATGTATATCATAGCAGACGATATAGCTAAATTGGAACGAACGAATGTCGGAAATTTCTGATGTGATTTTGTGTTGATAAGGTAAAGTAATTTCAACTAAAGAAACACGGCAATCCCCAGAAACCAATTTGCAATTCCGTCGCTTCCAAGGTCTAGGAAGCCACCGGGTTTTACACGATATTTTCTCCTAATCTCGAAGAGAGAAAAGAAAGGGAGATGTCTGTGGAAAGTCGGCTTTCTTAAAGATTTTTACCAGGCATAATGGAAACAGTTTTGAGGGCTCTCAATACTCGGAATGTTCTCAACCCAGCCAAATTTCCTACTTCCATTCCAATAGTCGCATAACCACTGGTGATCACCACGAAATCCAACCAGTTCCACGGATTTCGCAAGTAAGTGTATTTATTGAGCGCAAATCCCTTGGCTATCGATTTGATCACCATTTCGGCCGTGTATATAGCTAAGAATATATATCTGGAAAACAAAAGAGAAGAAGCGACGTATTATATTCCTAGAGGTTTGATTAATCCGAGAAGTTGCGCGCGCCCCGTGAAAATGCTTACTCGGCTTCCTCGATAGTTTCCGTCATGGCGAGGAAGGCACAATTTAATATTATCGTAGCCATGACTATATAATCGAAGTACTGATTCGTGCTTAGGTAAATACAATACCGCCTTATAGGATTCCACGGGGAAAATATGAACCAGCTGTTTGTCGCCGTGAATCGGTGAATGTAATTTTTACGAAATCTCTTCGATACCACGCAGAATGTCTGAAACACACGGTACGAGTGATACATGAATCAAATGTTCCGCCATGAATATGCCAGAAGAAATATTCTTTTTAATAATTAAAAGGAAATAGCGATATCATTGCTATTTTCGATAACTAAACGCATATGACGTACTCCGAGACTGACATTAGTAAGATCGAGTGAAACTCTTAACGACTAAAAAATCAAACGACTAGTTTCGAGGTGATTAGTTTTACTTTTTACGAGCAACTATTTTTTTTTTTTTTTTTTTTTTTTTGCAACCTTACAATTGTATCATAAATTTAAATCATGTTAATCCTATAATTATTCCTTCTCTACCTTAAAATACAGGGGGTGTCCGGCAATATCGGGGAATCACTTTGGCAGTAGATCCTGCGCATGAAAGATGAAAAGGGTTTGTCTAAACATATGCTCTATACGACCTTGTCTCCGAGTTATAGCGAGGTTTTTCTTTGACAAACTGTATCTGCATACCTTCGCGAGATGCAATCAAAATGACCTGCTTAAATGCGAAGATTGGAGACGTTTTATCATCGAATGGAAATTTTCACAGGCGTAGAATACAAAGTTCAACGTCGTATATCGAGTTCCGTTTGTAAATAGGTACGCGAGATTACTTCGACCGTCTCCATCTTCTGATAGAATTAGTCCAGTTGTAAAAAAAAAAGTCCAAAGTTATAACTCAACTCGCTATAGCTGCTTATAGAACAGTGCGCATGTTCGCATGAACCTTTTCTATTACTTCCATGTGCAGAGTTGATGGTGGTGAAGGGGTTCCCCGATGTTGCGGCACAGCCTGCATATTAATCGAATTGAATATATGACGTTTAACTAATTATATCACAAGTTAACTAACGGTTAACCGATAAAATAATTTAAAAAAGCAGGAGTCTAAAGACGTACCTCGTCGTAGATAAAGTTGTCAATCTCCTCGAGAGGCCTACCGTAAAGCTCAGTTGGGAAAGGTTCGAATTTGTTTGGAAGCACCGCACCATCTTCGACCGACATTCGTCGTTTCGGCTGAAAGCCATAATCTCTGACGAGCTGTACGGTCTTGTTTTCCAACCTGTCGAGACTTTCCTTCGTGAAGAGTTTCACCGTTTGCTTATTGTTCCCGGTGGGAGTTTTAATGGACGACTTACTAGCGGCTTGGCCATTCTCAACTCCGTTCCTTCCATCTAGAATTTCACCGGCGGTCGTTGTTCTGGGAATGCCGAGGGGATCCACTTGGATCTCCGCACTTCCAGAATCACCGGTCCCAGAATCGGCCGAAACACCTGCTGCTGCGGCCAAGGGAGGTCGCAGCCTCGCCACATCTCTAGATCTCGAGATATCGTCGTCCGTAGACCTTTCTAAATTCGATCTGGTTCGCCTCGATCTGCCGATCTCTTCCGCCAAAGCTTCCTCCGGCTCCGACTCGAATCGGCTATCACGCTTTAAACGTCCGTCACGTGCAGCAGTGAATTCAAGCCCGGCGTCCGAAACGGACGACCTCGAACGTCTGTGATGTGTCTCTTCCGCGTACGATGTCAATGGATAATTTGGAAAAATCGGCGAAGGTGTTTCGCTGGTCTCGTACTCTTGGCCGGTATACTCCGGCGGACTGAGGCCTGTATACGGTGGCGGTGATGATTTCTCCACTTCCGGAGGCGAGATTGCATCGCATTCGCTGGTCTCACTCGCGGGAGAGATAAGTATCGAGGCAGAAGTTGTAACGAACGTCGAACTGTCATCTGGCCCTCTTCTCCCAGCGAGATCATCGGTTGAAACAGGTATCTTAGAATCACCAACGTCCGACTCCATCCACGTCGTCTGCTCGGAGCGCGGAAACTCAAGGAGAGACACACGAAGGGTACTGCATGCGGATCGAGCAATGCATTCTCCCTGTTGCTCGTCCTCCCCCTCGCGAATCCTTTCGACAGGTGGCGATCCATAATGATCCCTTCGTCTGGTGGCGGATTCATCGAATCTGAATCTAGGTTCGTAACCAGCAGCGTCCGTCTCTCCTCTCCTTAATGGCTGGGGTGTTCTCGAAATCCCGACTCTTGACCGATCCAAAAGCTCGAATTCCTCGGCTATGCCCGTAGGGAGATTTAAACTTCTTTGGCTTCCAATCTCTCGTGGCGATCTTTCGAGAGTATCTCGTGTGAGACCATGAGATCGAGTAGCCTCTCCTGACGAGAATCGAACGAGCTCTTCTCTGAAGAGATTCGTCGCGTAAAGGCCCGCCACTCGGGGTCGATTAGCGAAGCCATTGTCCTCAGAGCCGTTGCTCGGAGGGTTGGCAGAACCTTTGTATCCCTCACGGCCACCTTGCGAAGGTATCATTGGAATCTTTGGTTCCTCGGCTCACCGAAATGTGTACCTTTCATCGTTGCGGTTCCTACGTACAGCTTATCGCGTTTCCTTTCTATTCTTTTTCACCTTCGCGACTCGACAGCTCGTGCACATTCATCCATAAGAATCTCTTCCCTCGATAATAAACAAAAGCGTAGAAAACGCATAATACTGTTTGACCGCCGACTGGGCCTGCTTCTCGATATCGTCGTAGCACCACCGTATTACGGCAGGCTGGAAGGCAGCAGTTTCTTCCCCGCTAGTTTGATCGCCGGCCGTGTCTGGTATTCGATCACGATGCGTTCGTTTCGCACTTGTGGATATGCTCTTGTGTTTGTACTTCTTTTGAAATTTCAAAGGATGCAGCTGCTATTGACTGAGCGCGAACTCGTATGTGTGTCGCGGTACAGTATATAGATTCTTCTTTTTTCGTCGATGACGATCGTGCCACTGCGGCGCGTTTCACCACCAAGCGGTAAAAAAGTCAAGAAGCAGAACGAAAGCAAGAAAAACAGATATAATGAAAAGAAAGGGAGGAAGGACGAAGAGTCGGTCAGATGATTGGAAACCGGGAGACGAGGGACAGCAAGGAAAAACAAGGAAGGAGGAGGGAAGTATTAGAGTATACTCGAAAGAGACGTTGCGTGATTTTTCCTTGATATCTTGATGATCGATGTACCCCTAATCCGGCCTGGCCTGCGACGTCGTCACCTGGATATCGTTCACACACGATCCCGTCGTTGATCGCATCGCGAATAGAAAACAATGCCGAATAACAAGATAGAACAACAACAACAAGGAATGACGTAAAAACCAGTCTGTTGATTACTGGTCACTCCAGTAACGTATGACACTCGCGAATCATATTTACCATTTGCTTTATCCAAGGAGATTCAAAGCTTGGGCTCTGAATAGCGTTCCAAATTGGGTTTAAATGAGATGATAACGACGTGTCGACCAATTGGATGAGGAGGAAGAAAGAATCAGGCACATAAATTTGCGAGTAACGAGCCGAGGGGAACGCGATATTATGTGTTAAAATCGAAACGATGGGATGGAATGGGATTAGGATAGAAATTAACGCGTATTTAAATATAACGAGAGAAATGAACGTAAAGAGAAAGGAGGCAGCGAAGAAAACGAAGGATTTAGTAAGAGAAAGAGAACTGGAGGGAAAGAAAGGCGAAGATAGAAATAGAGATGAAGGAAAATAAGAAAGGAAACCGTGGTGTACCCTCGTCATATAGTTCGGTAAATTGTGACTTGAACAAGGGTGCAAAATCACGAACGTCTCCGACGAGAACTGTGACGATACTATGGGACGAAGTCGATTCGTTTCGCGCGCGCGCGTATTGAACGACCGAGGAAAACGGCTTTGAGGTCTCTCTTTCCCTGTATAAGCGAATCTATCTAAACCTAACACATCGAAATACATGCATGCACACGCGCATCGGGGGTTATCGCTACCGCGAAACTAGCGAACCACCAGCCTGCACGAATGCTCTTCGCTATCCCCCACTCTAGCTACAACTGACCCCTGCAGGTGATACTGTGGTCAACAAACATTATTATTCCTTTTTCTCTCAACCAATATTATCTTCTTCTTCTTTTTCTTTTTCTCCTCCCGAAAATCAAACACAAACGACTTTAACGATAAAACATGGCGATGATTGTTTAGTGTTTCGCAGAAAAAGCCTCGTTCTTTTGTGCATATGTACCGTGCTGTATATAAAATCATGAAATTCGCTTTGAGAAGAGAGTTAAGAACATCATTACCTCTTTTCCTACTTTATTTCTTTGTCTCGAATCCTTTAAAATACCATATCGTACTTTCCCATTCCAACGTTTCCTTGCTATTCCGAAAATTGTTCTCGCGAATCTTCCACTCCTCTCTGACACATGCGGTATTCATCTACGATTTTCTCTTTGATCGACTTTAAATTTCGAATAAAACGTCCTAGTTCCTCAGGCTATATAGCTATAACTACAAACTATCTTTCAAATACTTATTGATTTGTCCTCTAGCGTTGCTTTTGCTAGATGAAGTATTTGATTGGTATCAATTTTCATTAAGTACAATGTATAATACAATGCTT
The DNA here is from genome assembly GCF_024542735.1 of Bombus huntii. Classification (NCBI taxonomy): domain Eukaryota; kingdom Metazoa; phylum Arthropoda; class Insecta; order Hymenoptera; family Apidae; genus Bombus; species Bombus huntii. The sequence continues at coordinate 5,115,446 of NC_066254.1, forward strand.
AATTCTTAAAAGTATATGTTTGTCGAGAAATGTCTAAAAATCGTTAATTGATACTTCGTATTCGTGAATGAATAATTTTGTCTTTGGTATTTCGTTTATTGATAATTATATTCTTTCTCGTCCTTTGGACATCTATTTATATCTCCCCTATAAAGATCAACCATTAAGAGAAGAACAGGAAATTAACTGAAATAAAAATAACGATTTATTATTAATATTTGTTTATGAGATTTTGCTGTAAATAATATTTAAATAATACTTATTTTTACATTTATATTTTAACATTCATATATATTAAGACTCATATATATTACGTTTATGTAACCTCAATATTCATAAAGTTCATTCGTCTATATATATTGCGTACATGTCGTACTATATTTGCATATATACATATGTATATTGAAAATCGACATGATCATAAATTTAATTTTTTCATGTGTAAGAAAAGATTTCGTATTCCTTAAAGTTTCATAATTTGTCCTTTAAATCAGCAAGAATATGTTGGATTGGACATGGACTAAAATTACTCTAGATGGAATAATCTATTTTCTTTCGATCATCGTTTATAGAAATTCTATTAGTTCTTGGAATATTTTAATCTAAAATATATCAAGCAAAAGCAAGAAAAATTACATTAATCTCAATCATATATGTATATACGTATGCATAATGGATGTTCAAAAAATAAAATTCATATTATTCTTAATATTTAAATCCGATTAGTTTTGTAAATAGCAAGCAATAAAATTTGTTGCGTTACGTGACACTCTACCTAGATATGTAACACGGTTAAACGTGTTATTATTTGGTTCGCTGTTTCCACTATAAAGATTCAAAGTTATAGATTCAAGAAATATAACGTTTTTAAATGTGATATATATAACGTATTTCATGCTACATTATAAAATTGTATGATCAAATACAATATAACACCTTTACACATTCGATCAACACGAAAACTGAAAATATAAAGAATTGTAAAACATATTAAGCACTGTTAATATTACTTTCCTTCTCCTAGTTTCCCAAACTTTAAGTTTTTAAACATATAGTAAATAAATTGAGATTTGCCTTAATGAAATATATAAAAACTCGGATAGTGCAGTGAGTTAAAACTGTTTTACCTATTTATTATTATTATATCCTCATTTGGAATCACTAATAATTAAAACAAATTTCTTGTTAACGATTATATGAAAATATCAAAAACCATACTGTTGGTATAGTGTACCCAATTGCTCGGTTGATACCATGCATTATAAAACACTGTATCTCTCATATATATATTTTTTATATAAATTTTAATTGAACAATACAGAATTAGGATCTTCGTTGTCAAGTTGCTTCACGTGTCTCAATACATCCTTCTTTGTAATAACTCCGAGTAGTCGGCTGCAAAGTTGAACGTAGCCATGAAAAGTTAATATAATCTTGTATCGTACACAAAACAAGTAATACATAAAGTAATAGAAAGTAATTACCCATTATGCGTAACAAGGGTTTGTCTTAATCCCAACTTTCTAAACATATCAACAACAGTCTCCATGGGTGTTTGGTCGGTAATTGTTATTGGAGCCATATCAAGGATCTTTTTCAATTTAAGTGGTGGAGGAGAATGAGTTTGAATGTTGTTTCCATTTGTAAATATAACCAATGATTGTCCAGTAATTTCCTCTGTCATACGTTTGGCATTTGCGATTGCAAGATTCAAATCTCTTCGTAACACGAAGCCAACAAGATATTGAGATTCTTTTGAAACTATCACTGGGAAACCATTATGTTCCGTTTCTTTCAATAAATTTTCAACGTCTTCGACTGTCATTGAATCTTGAGTGAGCACATGAAGGGCTTCATTTCGTCTGAAAATATCGTTAGGCTTGTTAACTATGAAGAGAAAACGTAAAAATCAAATCAAAGATATTTTACAAGAATATAATATTTTAACGATAATGGTGCAATTACTTAGGTTGCATGACATCAGCCGCAAGAGTAGTATGTTGAAATTCATCTTTGCTATCAAGAAATGGATAACCGTTCAAACCAATGTGAGCATCATAAATGCCCTGTTTCCCAAGAGCATCGCCGACCCATTTACTTGCCATAGCGGCTGCCATTAACGGTACAATATATCGTACACCTCCAGTTAACTCAAACATTATTACGACGAGAGAAACAGTCATTCTAGTAACACCGCCGAGAACTGCTGCGGCACCAACCATTGCGTATAGTCCAGGAGTTATACAATCGACACCAGTTGAACATGCTTCACTAAATATCCAAATATGTGGATAATTATACGCTAGTTGCTCCATTCCAATCCCCACAATACGGCCCATTATCGCTCCCAAACAAAGTGATGGAATAAATAATCCGCAAGGTACTTTCATACCGAACGTAAATATTGTCATAACAAGTTTTAGAATTAATGCTAAGACGAGAAGCCATATCGCCTTATAAACTCCGGGGCCAGCTGCTGCAACTTCAATCGCTGATTTTACAGCAGTAAAGTTTCTATTATAATCACTATATAAACAAAAAGAGAAATTTACTATATTTTAAAACTAATGTTAATTTTGAAAAATAAGAGAGGGAATTTCTACCATAAAATGTCTGCATTTGATACTCCACATTGTCTAAATAACAAATAAATGAGTTGACTTGTACTCATTCGTGTATATGGATTTGGATATCCAATAACAGCAGTTGCAACTGTTACGATTAGAACTTCGGTAACTGGATACTGGCCCAATTTTGAAGTTTTACGATAACGACACCAAAACAGATTTGCTTTAATAAACAAAGTAGCAATCACGCCCTATTGAAAGAAAGAGAAAGGGAAAAGGGTAATTTAACAATCTTTAGAAAACTATGGAAGAAAATTTACAGAAAGATAAACTTACACCAATTATTCCAAGCATGACGAAGGGTATTAGCTCAAAAAATATCCAAGGCTTATTATATTCAACATAAAAAAGCACAGAGTGCTCGTTGCCAAATGGATTTATAGATCGTAAAATAAAAGCAGCTATCAAGGCACAGAAAAATGATCTCCATAAAGTTTTTAGTGGAAAGTAATAGCTCACCTGAAAAATGTTGCTAAATATATTCAACCATTAGATATATCAAACTATCATTCTCCCGATACATACCTCTTCAAGACTAAAAAGAACACCCCCAATTGGAGCACCAAAAGCAACTGAAACTCCTGCAGCAGCAGCTGCTGATAAAATTTCTCTTTTCTTTGCTTCATTTCTGCCATATTTTGGAAAAAGATAAGAAAATATATTTCCTATGCAACAAGCTATGTGAACCATCGGCCCTTCTTTGCCTAAATTTAAACCTGCTGAGACCGATAGAATCAAACCTACTGATTTAATTATTAATGTCCACTTTCCTAAATATCCACGAATAATAAATCCACTTAGGATGGTCTTTATCTAAAACATGATTTTTCAGTATAATTAAAAATTCATTATAGTTTTTATTTTCGTTTTTTATATATTTACCTCAGGAATTCCTGAACCACAAGCGTATGGTGCAAACATTCTTACTAATGAGGCGGAAAGTGAAGCAAACAAAAGAGCCCAAGCGATGTAAAACATATACGAGATCATGTATGGTCCTGCACCATCTTTTGACTGACTAAATACTTCTGGCCATGTCCACCACTGAAAGAAGATTATGACATACAAACTTAAACATTATTATAAAAGAAAAGATAATAATAAAGCACACACCTGAGAGCAGTTACCACCGTCAAAAGTTGTTTCATTATAACTCCAACAACATTGTTCTTTATTTAACCAAAATGCTTGTGGGCATATGCCAAATTTTAAATCAGTCATCCAAGAAGCCCCTATATCTATAATACCTGCTGCGACTCCTGTAAAGAGACCAACTAGCAAAACACAGAGCCATCCAGACCAAGCATCATGAGCTCCCTTGATTAAGCCCCAAATAGAATCATGTTTCTTTTTCACAATATATCGATGACGCATTCTATCTCGAGCGATATCTCGTTGCCAATCAATCGTGTGAAAGTCATCATATTGTCCGATACCAGGAATGTCATCGGAATCAACTGAAACTGAAATACAATTGAGCAATACAGAATGAAACTGTGTTCTACATTTTTACAAATTGAGTGTAAATTACAATATTAAAAAATTACATAATTTATTACATACTGTGAGAGGAAGCATCGTCGATACGGATACAGTGTTCCGAAAGAACGGTGTTCTGTCCATGATGGGAATTTACATTATTAACTTCCAGCATGTCGTCGTCGCTACTTATAGTACTGTCACGTGCAGTATTTCGATTTCGCGATCGGACATCCTCTACGAAGTATACATCATCTGAATTTTCTATCTATAATTAATCAAAGTTTTCACTCTTTAAATTTTTGTTACTATTATTATTCCTTTTTTTATTATTCTCTTATCAAATTTCTTCATATATTAATTTTTACCTTTGTATCAACTGACTGGTACGTAGTTAATGTATGCTGATGATTTTGTGGAATTGTATTGTTCGATAATGTTGTACCTTTCAGTGGAAATTTCTCCATGGCATTGCAACCTGTAAAAGGAACTTGAATATATATACATAATTTATTTATGTACATGTATATAATATGTTTGAAAATAAGGAATAAGTTAATAACAACTAAATATTTTCACATAAAATAAATACATAAAAAATACTATCTCTTCAATTCTCGTTAACAAATATATTAATAAAATCGGTATTAACAGTTAAACAATGCACTAACTTAAATGGATTATTTTATAATATAATTGTATAATAACTCCTCTCAACACAGTATTTTTGTTTCTGACTACATTACTAAGTACGTTAGTAATATCATCTCATAGGAGATTATCTTACACTCATGTTGTAGGTACATTGTGTAGGATTATATTGATGAATAATACATAAAATGTTTATCTTAAAAATTAAAATACTTTCTGTTGATATATACTACGTAATAATATATGACAATACTTATGACTATACTATATGATTGATTTTTAGTTTTTAGATAATATTAAACATAAACCTTGTATAACGAAAATCTAATTTAATTTTATCACTGTTATATATAAAAATATTTTATCTTATGAGATAGGCTTATGATAGTCTTCATATTAAGCATAATTTTGATCTGCATGTGCAGCATAATATTTATAAATAAACAGCATTGTCTTTTCCAAAATCGAAAAAAATGTAGCAATATTAAATATTATGTAAATGCAAAATATACTTATCAGAATATTGAAAATATTTTCTCAAAATATTATAAATAATTGAATAAAAATATCTAGAAGAAAATAATAATTTAAAAGTAACAAAAAGATGATATAAATAAAATTGTATACATATGATACATTACTTAGTATAATATGTATAGATTTACATACTTTGTTAGATTAATCTTTTCTAACTTATTGATAATGATAAAAAAGTTTATATAAATTTTCTTTGTTTACAGAAAATTTATTTAATATTCATTAAAAATTATATTTAATTTATCTGCAAGGCAAATATAATATAAGGTACATGTATAACGTATTAATTACTCATAAATAATTACTGACAGATCAGATAACAGATATATTTAAAATTTATTTGGATAATTGAATTGAATAAACTATTTGCGGTACTATAAGATAACAGGAAATATTGAAGTGATCAATATACATTAAATGACAAAAAATTTCGAATGAAGACCGTTCATCGGCACGTCATTATGATACTTTTACAATTGACTTTGATGGACCAATTTCTGTCTTTCAAATATGTAAATTAGAAAAAAAGAAGCAAGCAGAGAGAGAAATATAAATGAGAAAATTTGATTACTTCAAACAAGTTGAAGGTGAGGTTATCGACATCCATGTAATGTGCAGGAAAAAGGTCTGAAAAAAGGTTGAAACGAACAGATGTTTAAATAAATCATTGAAGATTCATAAATTTTACGTGAAGTTTACTATAAGACAGTTTCTACCATATTCAACCTTTGCAAGGTTAGAATTGACACCATATTCTCGACAGATCAAATTGTCGAGTTGTTCAATCATACTTACCATTTTTTCAGGTAGAATGCTTCTCAGCTTTCCATTCATGAATATCCTTTCTCTTTTTTATTGTTTTAACATCGAATCATGTCATTTATTTTCTTGCAGGTCAAATTTAGCCTTAAAATTGCGAATATTTCTTCTTAATCAAGGAGAAACTACGAGTATCGGACTAAAAGTAAAGACTTGTCAAAGCATTTTCTGTTTCTCTTACTCACTTAGTCTACTTTCTTACTCTTTATTTGATTAAATATGTCACCATGCGCCATCTTACCGAACTATATTGAACAAATGATTTTACTTACCACATTTCAAAATTTGTTTAGAGTTTAAAAGATAAACTTCAAATAAAGTAGTTTTAATGATGAAAGAATTTACGTCTACTAAAAACACTAAAAAAATTAAAATTTTTTTAATTTATCGTCAATTTAAAGAAAATAATTAAACGATTAAATACAATAATTTATACCTTACGATAATCTATGATTTAATACGGTTAATTTTGAAATTGAATTTCGTAAACTTGCAATTCTCTTAGATTACTTTTATAACAATCTTTATAAATTTATAATTAAAATTTAAAACAAAAATTTTATTATTGCAGATACAAATTTTTAAAACTGAAGAAGATAGTCAACTCGAGATATTAGTGTACCATTCGATCTTTTTATTAGCCAGCTGTAATGTTAGAGTATAATATTTACTGAACATGGTTTATACTCGGTAACTTTCAATTATTATAGCGAAGTAAACTGAATCATGCAAATCTAAAATTCTTGAGTTAACAAAAATGGGTTTTCAAGCACAAGATTAAATGGAGAGAAAAGCTTTATTTCTCTTATTGTCTTCTTTTGTTAATACATTAATAAAAAGTTGAAGGATAAAATATATATGTTTCACCAATTTCTCAATTTCACATTGATGGCAGCCTCAAACTCCAGTTTCCTTAACCCTGAATTCTTCTTTTGCTGTAGCATTTGTAGAGCCCTGATATTTAATCGGATAGGCCAATTGATTTCCTTTATTCCAAGTATAAAGTTCCTAGAAATAAAGAAGACATCACAATAAGCTTTAAAATCCTTATTTAATTTGTTTTATTTCTTAAACTTCAAAATATTTACTTTTGTTTTATGGTTGTAGCTGACTGCCGTAGTTTTGTGATAAGGATTCGTGAATGATAAATGAACAGGTATTGTAACATTTTTATAAAGATCAAAGGCCAACCTATAAGTAACATATCGATATGTAATTATAAAATAAAATATATTATAAAATATACTTTTCTTTTTTAAGCTTATAACACTTCTTTATTCTTTCCCTTCTTTTTCTAAATTTTACCTTATTTTCATCGTTTCTTCCGTAACGCTATGAACAGCGTAAAGCACTCCTCCAGCAATGAACATTTCTCCAAATTTATGATTATCTATACTAATGTTCCATGCATGTTGAATATTCATATTAGTCGCATCCATCTTTATTACTATTGTATTATTCGATGGTAAACCGTATATTATCCATAATCCTGTTGTTAAAATAATGTACGTCTTATTCACTATTTTTATTTAAGGAGAAATACTTCTTTCAAGCGAATTACGATATAATTACCGTTCTCATCAACATTGAAGTCAACATAATTAAAATTATGATTCGGTGTATATAAATAATTCCTCGTGTTCACTAATAAACCTGGAAGATGTAATTCACACCGCGAAAACTCCTTACCACATACTTGATCAGAAATAGAATGAAGATTAAATCGAAAAATTGATGATCGGTTTATGGGGTTATAAAAGAAAGATTTGTTATACACTACATGCCCATTTCCCTAAAAATAAATTTAACATGAGATAATAATACATAATTTTAAAAATAGTATGATATACCTGAAATGGATATGGCAGTTTAATGGGATATGAACTCCCATGTTTAAAATGATCTTTTGACTCATATTCAAATATGAAAGAAGTTTCATTCTTTCGGGTAACCCAGAGTTTCTCTGGATAACCATCAGATTTAGTGTCATGCATCCAGCTTCCGTAATGATCATCCATAGTACCCTTTAAAACTGGTTTTCCTACTGCTTCTATTACACCATCTACAGAATTAAATAAAATTAATATCTCGTTAATTTATTTAATTATGTACAACCTATACTTATGCATTTATTTTGAGAAGAAATAATAAATGTACTTCACCTGCCAATCTCAATGGAAGTCCAGTAAAGTTGACATTTTTGAGTGGCTGAATATTTAAATATTCAGCAACATCTGTAAAAGTACATCTTAAAACAGGGCAAGCAGCGCAAGTTTCATGTGGTGCACAAAGTTCATCTAAATCAACATGCTGTGGCGCAGGCTTTCCATATGTAACGTGTTGTTGTTTCCCTAGCTTTGACTTTTCCATGCTCTTCGCATCATCTACAAAATATTTCAATGTCAATATTCATGTAATTATCTAAAAAATATTAAAGTTAAAAATATACGTTACCATCGACTGTAAATGATCCTTTAGTGGTGTCAATATCATTTTTCACAACACAATGATATGTACCATAATCTGCTGATGTTATCTTTGCAATCTTCAGACGCATTTTAAGCTAAAATATTACATTAAGATAGAAGTATATGGAAATATACACATTTCACACATTACACAGAAGTATATGAACACATTGGATAGGATGCTATTATCTTTTACCTTATACATATCTCTTCTGTCATAAACTTCAAGTCTATATTTCTCAGACATTTTGAGTCTACGATCTTCACGTTCCCAATAAACAATTGGTTCTGGAAATGCTTCAACTTCACATTCTAAAACTACAGTACTTTGACTGCGTGCGCGAATCATTTGATTACGAATTCGAATGAAAGGTGGAACTGCAAAAAAAATACTTTCTTAATAAAAGAAATAAATAAAATATATATGTATATATAGACGTGTATATCAAAATATTTACATTTAACTTGAAGTTTGATTCTTTTCAATGCTCGAGGTGGAATTCCATTATCAGCTACACAAATATATTCTCCCATATGTTCTCTGTTAACTATACTGATATTAAATGTATGTCCAATTACAGAAGTCACTGTTCAATAAAATTGTATACTTATATAATTATATACTTTTGTGAAAGTTCATAATCACGTTACTGACACGATTATAATTTTATATTACCATGCCAAGATCCTATAGGAATGACACCACCATCGCTTCTAAACCATTGAACAGTAGGTTCAGGTTTGCCACTTGCCGCACATTTTAATCGTAAATTAGTTCCTTCATAAACGGAAATTAAGCCCGTCGAATTTACTGTTGAAGGTAACATTCGATCATCTGAAAGATTTTACAAAAACTACATCGTTTGAGCACGCAAATTTTCAAAGTATAGTTATTTAAAGATAAAGAAGGTACTTGCCTAGAATAGAAGGAGGAATCAATAAGTCGTTTATATTATAATCATTCATGTTCACCTTCCAGGCTGTTATCCCTGGTCTGCCATCTTGTCCTGGTGAGCCTGGTCTACCAGGAGGACCCATTTCTCCTAAAGTTGTTCACATCATCAACGTATCTCTTTTTCATCCACGTGCAATTAGAATGAGCGAATTTGAAATAATGTTAAGTTACCACGTGGTCCAATTGGTCCTTGAGGTCCCATTTGACCTGGCCTTCCTAAAGATATTGTATCTTTAGAAATTAAATTAATGAATACAAAAGGTTTCTAAATCAAAAGGTGCATACCATCTGTTCCATTACGTCCAGGCCGACCAGGAGACCCATTTAGTCCTGGTTTACCATTCATACCAGATAATCCATCTGTACCACTACGTCCAGGAATTCCATCAAGTCCAGGTTCTCCCGGTATTCCATCCCTTCCATCAAAACCAGCTGGTCCTATATCACCTTTTGGTCCACGAGGACCAGGAGGGCCAGTCAAACCAGGTGGTCCTTTCGGACCAGTCATTCCTCGTAATCCGGGAAGACCTGGTTCCCCGGGAGCTCCTGGACTTCCTGGTGCTCCTGGTAATCCCGGAGGACAATATTTCATTGACGATCGACAAAAATTTTCAATCGCATCGAGCTAAAATGTGCAATATCTATGAATAAAATTTAACACATTTCTATTAGCTTTGATTATTAAGAAAAGTTAAATATTTAACCTGCACACGAGTATCTGCATTTAACCATACCCAATCATGTCCCATAGGAGTAATTGGAGAAGATGCCAAACCTGTTTTTGCTATGGGAGATGAAGTTACTTTCTTAGATTCTTTTAATGTATCCTTCTCTTGCCAAATCTAAAATGTAAAAAATATAAATATAAGGTACAATTTTTATATGAGGCAACTAGAACCAAAAAGATGCAAGTGACTTTTTTCCGATATCAAGGTAACCAAGTTTGAAATTCAAATGTGTTAAAAAAGATTGCACTGTAAAGTCTCTATGAAAATTAAGTTATATTTAATGCTTGACATAGCAAGGAGTATATACACATATTTTTAATGAATTTTATGTTTTAGTTTATGAGTTATTGAATATACAGAAACTAATGTATTTACACTTGCATGTTATTTCAATATTATTTGCTTAGAAGTCAATTTTTCTAGCCTTTAAATGATACTTTTATATAATGATGGATTACTTAAATCATATATATATATATATATATTGTATTTAATGATCTAATTAGCCATTTCTGCTTCTAATTAAAAAATTTGAAAAATATCACTTGTGCCCCTTTGATTCCAAGTGCCTTATGCTATATATTGATAATACATACTCTGGATGTATCTGAAACTTTATTATCTTCTGTCACAGGTAAAGCACTACTTCGTTTCCTCCTTACCAATTTTTCAGTTTCTAAAAAGTCTTGGTTTCGCATAATAAGAACATTTGTTTCCACATGGGCCACATAAGTATAAAGATAGATAGATGTTAAAAATTGTACCAAGAATTGAATTAGAATAAGAAACAAAAGGCTCCATGGTTGTAGTATCCATCGAGTAGATTTCATAGAAGCTTTCTTTTCCATGATTACATGTATGTCAAATCCTTAAAAATTATTTATTTATCGCTTTTGTAACCAAAAAGGTATTACATTTAACTTACCAAAGAAAACTTTATAAAAATCACACGCTCCTAAAGAGACTTGTATCCCTAATATATCAAACAAATTAGAAAGAAGGGGAGAGCAAACAGATTTGAATTGGCTGAATTGTTACTATCAAGTAATTTAATAGAGTATCCAATTTCTCTTAGATACAACTTTTATTCATTCAAGAACTTCAAGCTAATAAAATGACATTTCAAACAGTCTAATTGATTTATATATATACATTGATATATATATATATATATATATATATATATATATATAACATTTTGGCAAAATGCTAAACATAGACAATTTTTTAAGTACTTCATAAATATGTAACGAAAAAACAATGTATTTTATATCAATAATTGTAATTAGTTATTGTAACAAAAATGATTATGTAAAAAAAATAGAACTCATCTTTAAACGACTTCAGCGTAAACTAACGCACCTGAATACTTACCACCACAGCCGGCAAGCAATGATATTTCGGCGATAACGCATGCGCGATTATCTTTTATTAAGGGTACAAGTAGAAAAATAAGTTTCAGTTTTATATTATGTATGGCGGTAAATTTAAAGTGATTTAATCCTAAACTGATATGAACAATAAACGTGTATTATTTTATTAAAAATGTGGTATATTTTTGAGGAATTTTATGATATTAGTATCCACATAGAAAAAAATAATTTTAATTTACTTCCTCCGTATCCATACTTGTATGTATAGTGCATAAATACAAAATTGTACACAAACTCCCATCCTTGTATGTATGCATGTATGTACAAGAACATAATATAATAAAGATCATCACTTCAATCGTGCTTATGTTTTATCCTCAGTAGTATGATACGCCAATGACTTTCCTTTTAAGATTCGTATCGTCTTCGTATCGGTGAGACAATATCAATACAATGACAAAATCTTTTTATTTTCAGCTTTTTCTTAATAAGGATTTCATTTCATTATATTAGTTTTTTTATTAAAACGAAACTAAAAATACTAAAAAGCTTAATTACGTTAATTTGGCCCGTGGATCTTTCTTCTTCACCCGCTGTTTCTCTTTGCGTCCGCCAGACAAACTACTGCCGACATAGTACGTACTAACTTAGAGAATAATGTCTATGGTTTACCAATCGCTTAGCGAAACCAACTCCTGAGCTCTTGGAGAGTCTTTACTGTAGTATCAATGTTACTGCTTTAATTCTTTACATAATTTTTTCTGTCATTAAGCAACGTTATTTCTATATCGTTATCACTACTCCCCGCCTTTATTTCTACATTGTACGTATTTGCCTGCAAAGACAAAGCGGTTATCACAGTCTATACTAACTCGAGATGTAAATAAGTTATAATGAAAATAAATATACCAATTGTAACGAAGCTAAGAAGTACCTAGCTACTTCACGAGCGGGCTTGTCTTGAACGACACTATCGAAATTAATTTTTTTCTGTTCTGATGTTTGCAACACTTTTATTATACGAGATGAATAATCACGAATTCGAAATGCAGGTCTCATTTCAGCCTCCGCTAATTTTGATTGCAACGAGGCATGCCACTTTGCTACAGTCTGATCTAAGTCTGTAATAACATTCGACTGTTCAAAAATCTTTTTCATTTTGTCCTCAATTAATGTTTGATAATTCGGCAGAGAATAAGACAAATTAATTTCTGAAGTTAAAGATTCACGCCAATTGTTAGACGAGTTAGGAGATTCTGCAAGCATATCCACTGTATTTTGACAAATTGTTGATCTTAATGGAATGTCAGTAGGTGAAGAACTTCTACTCGTTATATCCTCAATACTGTTTTCAATTGAATCATTTCGATAACTTCTACTTGTTATATCCTCAATACTATTCTCAGTTGAATCATTTTGATTTTGGGATACATGAAAATCTATAGCAACGTTTGTCACAGCTTCATATTGAGAATCATCATTTTCTTTTTCTACACCATTTAAACATTCGTCAAAATTCTTCATGAAGTCTTCTATTTCCTCTATCAAAAAAATTATATTTTGCAGTTACAACAACAACAACAACAACAATAACAACAACAGTAATAATATAAAACACGATTTGCTTCGAATTAACTTACGTTTCTGCAAATGTTTAAACTTTTGTTTTGTACATAAAGTAGTGTCTTTCTTTGCAAATAATTCAGTTTCACGTAAAATGAGTTTTGCTAAACATTCTGGTTTATACAGTTTTGATGTAAATTTACGTTTTTTCTAATAAACAAACAATAGAAAATAAATAAATAAATGTATAGACATACAAATATCTAAAAGATTATTAAAAGCTCTAACTGGTACAAGGTACAAAACATTAAAACTTATTATTTCTACATACAGAACCAAATTTTGTTTCCAAAAGTGAAATGTAGTCTGGAAGTTTCAGGATAGATGAATTGCTAGAAAAAACATGCTTTATTCCTTGAATAAGAGGCATTGGTTCCCAGTCATATTCATTTATATCATCTACAGAACATATTGATACTTTTGTTGTTTGATTCCTAATAAAAATATTAATGTTTTCATTGATTTAATATCATCAATTGTAAAATTAATAGAATAATTTTCGAAGAGATACCCTCTTTTCCGCATGCTAGGTAATCCATTTTTCCATCGTACATTATCTGATTCATTCAGTTGAAAAATTTGACTCTCTTTGGAGAAATGATTTATTTGCTTATCATATTTTATTTGATCACCTGCACTGAGTTGTACTATATTTTCATCGTTATTCTGATCATTCTTTTTTATTTGATTCACTTGCACTGAATCTCTAATTTGGCATTGTTCTTCAGTTCGATTCATGTTTTTGAAATGCTGAATTGAATAATTTTGAATACTAACATTTTGCACCGCACTTTGTTGGATATGTTCTTTCTCTGATTCATCCTTTTTAGCTTGTTTTAAAATGCTATTATTAACAAATAAACTTTCATGATTATTGTTTATTGTGTTTTGTTCCTCCATACTTTGTAATTCATTTACTGATGAATCGTTTTCCCTTAATGAAGAATTTTGTTCATCTTCAAATTCATCATAAACAAGTGTAATAGACTCATTATCATTTGGTGAAGTAATTGAATGATATCCTGAGGTTCCTGTACCCGGAGTTTTTGGTTCTGAATATAACGACAATGAATTTCTTCCCTCTTCAATATAAGATCTATATATATGAGCAAAATCATATGGTGTTAATTCATTCACCAACATTCCACTTGTATTTATGGCTTGATTGCACCTTAAAATTAAAAAGTTAAAGCTATCACATAAAAATTAAAATAGAACAAAGATATTGCTGTTTACCGAAAATCATATTTCTTTCCAATGATTTCTCCTAGAATATCATATACTTGAATAGGAATGCATAATTGCAGGGCATCATTTTCTAATTGTGTAAACCGACGACTTAACAATTTAACTTTCTTCTGTGTTTGAAATTGATTTTTTTTATCAATATGTTTCCCGATATCTTTTTCTAAGTCAATCATTACAAAATTTCCCAAATTAACATGGCTCTTCTTAAAAAATTTTTTTTCTTTATTCATAGACTTCTTTATTCCTTTTTCCCTAACAAAAAAAGATGAAGAAATTATTAGCTACAATACATACATCTTTCCTTGAATGTAAGATAAATAATTACTCATAGCCGAAAAATGTTTGTCTCAAAATTTCTGCTTCATTGACTAGATGTTCAATTCTTCTAACGTATACGTTAGTTGAATTTTGTAGAATAAGCGCTGCTTCCCCGAAATTGATATTACACGGTTCTTCTAATAAAGCATAATATTCTTCTAAAATCTAGAATAAAACAATATTTTTATATTTATATTGAATTATAATAACTTTAATAGTATAATATACCTGAGATAATGGAAATTTCCAGTCAGCAAGATCTTTTGCTGGTTTCAAAAGTTGTTTACTAATGTCTTGTAAAGTAATCATTTCAAATACTATTTAACTTTTTTGAAGGATATGGAAGAACTAGATTCAACAAGTCAAGCATTTATATATAATTAAATAAAATCATTAAATTTCATTATTTAAAAAAAGATATTTAATATTTTATACGTGTTCTCTTGATATAAAAACTGAATTTACTCTGTTGTGTAAATGTCTGGATATTGATCATAAATTACAAGAATAGTAGATTACGAATCCCAATCTAATTTACTATCTGAATTGTTTAAAATTCGATTCTCTATATATTTTTATAAACATGAATATTTGTAGAGTAAAAGCAGATGAAATGAAAAATTATGATCTAATATGTATTTATAATAACACTTTATACATATATATATATATATATATGTCTATATGTACGTATATATAAGCATTTAATTACTGTAAAATAAAACAAAATTGAAACTGTTCTATTTAATACTTTACTTACATACCATATTGTATCTAAACATAATATTTTATGATTTCACTATAATATGTAAACTGTTATTCCTAATACCTAAGAGATGTATAAAAAATGGACAAATTCTTTATTTGAAATAAATGTAAAATATGTACATATGTGATATTTACACGATACATGTTGTACAAGTTCAGGTTGTAGTATATTTACATTTACATTTTAATGAAAATACAATATATAATAAAATGTTTTTATGCAATTTAAATAGTTTTAAATTGATTTGTAGATCGAATATAATTCGAATTAAATATTAATTTCCAATGAAATAATATATAAATTTAAATTTATGTGTTAGTAATGCCATCTCTGAATTGTATGAAGTACTCAAATAGTCATATCGATAAATGATACCGTTAATTTGTTACAATAGCCCGTAGTACTCATATATTTCTTAGTAAATACAATGTTTGCTGTAATTTATTAATTTTAGTGATTACCTTCTTTTCTTTACTTTTTTCTTGTAAAATATGGTTAAGGACTACACCTGAAAGGAAACTCATGTTTTTGGAAATGTCATTGGCATGATTGTTTATCCACCATTTTGTTTTGCTGTCGTCCTCAGAGTTTTTCCTGGTACCGTGGCCTATTTTACAATGAACTAGATTGACTCAAATTTCGAAAAATCGTAGAATCAGAGAACGCTCTGTGTTTTCGAAGAGATTTGTTTTTAACGGATTTGAGTCAGTTTTTTAATAAATGTTCTCATTATGAGAATTCGTGAAATTTCACCTCGAGTTCTGACCCAACTTTCCTGACTTCTTTAATCAAATGGCGATTACTAGATAAAACGAACAGTTTTCGCGTCATTTACCACGTAAGTTTAATATTTTAACGATTCTACTTGGGTATAATAGCGCAAATTGTTTAAAACTAGTCGAAAAAAATCGTTTTAGTTCTTGTTTATTAATATTTCATATCATTCAATATTATTAACGTTTTGTGTTATTGCAATTTGTGTGATATTTTTGTTAACTATGAGGGTTAAATATATATGATTAATACAGTTTTCTTACTGCAGGATGTCAGGTCAGAGTGGAGGGCATCGCTTAAGGTTGTCCAAACTCAACGATCAGCTGACGTGCAAATTATGCGGTGGATATTTCATTGATGCCACTACTATCATAGAGTGTTTGCATTCGTGTATGTGTATTCTTCTGTCGCTTTTTTAATCCTTTTGTCTGTGGTGAATAAATACAGTTTCATCATTGCAAAAGGGTTAAGCGACGATTCCAACATATTGATGTAAGCGGCGATTAACGTCGCACTACAGTTTGCAGGAGCTGTATTGTCAAGTATCTGGAGAACAATAAGTATTGTCCAATATGTGAGGTGCAGGTGCACAAAAGTAAACCACTACTCAACATTCGCCCAGACCACACTTTGCAGGACATTGTGTATAAACTGGTACCAGGATGCTATCAAAGTAAGTTTTATTATTAACAAAAGAATAATGTAATGAAGATACATTTAAATATTTATATTATAGATGAGATGCGATGTAGAAGAGACTTTTATCTAAACCATCCTGAAGCATGTACTCAAGCAACATCTCCAGAGGCAAGAGGGGAACCAATTGAATCGCATATATATTCTCCAGATGAATCACTTAGTTTATCATTAGAATACTTTAGTCCATCCAAGGACATCAAAGGTATAGCTGTAAAACCTTTATTGAGGCGGTATCTTCGTTGTCCTGCTGCAGTGACCATTTTTCATTTACAAAAGCTTATACGAGCTAAGTATGGCTTAACTGATGCACACAGGGTGGATGTAATGTATAAAGAGGAACCACTGTGTAGTAGTTATACATTGATGGATGTGATGTATATTTATCATTGGAGACGAGTAAGTATCAACGGTCTATTGAAAATATTTGGAAATTCTAATTCTATTGAAATTTTTTCTATAAACACTTTATCATATTTATTTCAGAAAGTGCCATTGCATTTAAGTTACAGAATATTTGAATCTTCTCCAAAGCGAATAAAACTTTCTGAAGATAATGTCAATTATAAAACAACTTTACTTCATGCTGGAATTGATTCCATTGAATCAAAAGAAGAAAAATCATTAAAGAGGGAATGGAAAGAAGTACAGTTGAAGATTTCTGAAGCTGGTATTATGAGTATTACAGATATAACGGACCAACAATTTAAGAAAAATACAAAAGTTGAAGAATCCATTACTAGCATTGAAACAATAAATACATCAATAGTTGAAGAAAATGATAGTAAAAATAACATACCTGAAGTCAGTGAAGGAAACAAACCGTCTTCAGACAAACAAGACGTTAGCGGGTCTGATAATTCTTCCAAATTAAACGAATTTGGTGAACAAAAATGCTCCAATCAAACAGAAACTGTAAAAACGAAAGGAATAGAAAATACGATAAACCTTAAATATGAGGAGGAATCGAAAAATCGATCGGATAATAACAATGTTGAAGATAAAACAATTTTACAGAAAAGTATTCAATCACAAGGGATGGCACAATATGTGAGTGAACATGAAATTAGAAATAATAACATTGAAAATAAAGATCAAAAGGAGTCATCAAGAAATAACAATAATATTATCGCGGATAAATTGGAAAACTCTAAGCAAAATTCAAGAAATGAGGTAAAATTTATAAATACAGGATCGAAAATCAATGCTCTAAGTGTGAAATTACAATTCCAACCGAAAACCGGACAAATTAGCAGTAACAATGCTTCTTCGAAAAAGGTTACGAAAGATAGGAAAATCACACCACAGTCATCTAAAAAGGTAGACGTAAAGATTACTGAAAACTTAAAATCTACAGAGCTGAAAAATTCTTTTGATCCTTCAAAAACACAAGTAATGACAAATAATGGCGGGGTTACATTAACCAAATCATTAGTTCCATGTTCAACAAAAGCCATATCACAGAAAGCAGAATTACTGGATGCCACAGAACCTGTTTTATCAACGTACCCAAGTACTTCAGTTAATTCTGAAACGAGAGAAACGGAAATAAATGTAAGAAATGTGCAATCAACTGATCAGAAGGAAGAATATTCTTCTCAAGGAGAAAGTATTATAGAAAAAAAACCATATGTATCTGAGCAGATTTCAACAGAATCTTGTCAAAGAACCAATGGACAAGCAAATACACTTTCCCAAAAGTCGTACACTCAAATCGAATCGTTATCAAATGATAATCTCGCATCATCAAATCTTTCTACATCACTACCTATGTCTGTTGGTAATGGAATCAATCCAATTTCTACGTCAACAATAAGTCAATCTACATCTACATTTCCCTATATGGTCCAGGATTTGGTAAATAATACTATGTCGAAAAATTCTCTCAAAAGTTTGAGTACATCAACGGCGCAAAAATTATCCTCTACTGCAATCTCTGAAAATGAAGTACCTACATCTTCAGTATCAGAAAGTTCTACAGCATTTACTATACCTTCCTTGAACGTTTCTTCTTCTTTGAAAAGTAGTTATCTAAGTCCAAGTACTTCAAAAGAGTCCGTTTTGAAAGCGAATTTGGAAATAACTAATACATATTCAGTGCCTCCTTGTCCCGATGCTATTCCAATCTCTTTGATGAAACCAACAATTCGTAAAAATGAATTAATTACGAAGGGTTCTAATTTAAATGAAATTTGTGCAAAAATTGGAGCCTCTGGTTCAAAAATTAACGATATTTGTGCTAAAATTGGGGAAAATTCTAAAGAAAAGAACAAAACGGAAGTAAGAAGTAAATCCGATATCCCAGATTTATTAAAAATCGGGAGAAAGAATGGTTCGCCATCAATCGCTATTGATTCCAGTAGTAAACAGCAGCAACATACAAATATTCCAAATGTGCCCGTTTATGCACCTAATAGTAGTGCAATCACAACAGAGAGCAAACATATTTATTCAAATGTAAAGGACAGTCTTAGGGCTACTTCGTTAATAACTACTTCTCCAATGGCTACGTCACACTCTTTACAGAAGGTTCTTTCTGTCTCTAAAAAGCAAAGTCAAGCAGTAGGTTACAAGACTCTTCGTGATCCTCCGAGATGCTGGAATCCTACACTTTCTAAAAACAATTATGTAGCAGTTAAAAATCAAAGTAAAGAGACACAAAACCAATTACATCAAACCACGCTTTTCGAAAGAAGTAAGACAATTCAGTCTAAACCGGCTAAAATTTTTAAAATGAGAAACATGCCAAGATATTTGGGTAATCCGGCATCTGGAGTGAAGCCAATGTACGGTATTGGTAATGAATGTAAAGAAAAAGAACAGTCGACAATGGCATCAACAACAACTACAAACACATCTAGCAGTTCTAAAAATGGGAACTTGAGTATGATGAAGATAGATCCTAAAACTTTATCTCCAATTGTATCAACAGTTAATTCACCTATCGTTTCACCACCTCCATATTCTCCTAGTGCAAGGAATTACCCAAATCCTCCATTCTCAAGAGATATCTGTAGAAGTACTGGTTCGCCAATATCTCCAAAAAATTCTCCAGTAAATATGCTTTCAACAAGTCCTTTTATACCTTCTCCAACACCAAATATGAATCCTGGGCTAATCTATCCTCACTTTCCACGACCATTTCCAGATGCTACTAGATTTCCAAATCCTTTGATACGTTCACCAATAGGAATTCCATCTCCCAGTGCCTTCCATAGTAATTTACCCCCTTCAATTAATAAATTGTATCAACGATCTAGTTATATTCCACAAACTACTGGCTTTTCTCCAGTTTCACAACCCCCAACAGTTCAGAGAATACCACCAAGCACCTATTCTTCACCTAAGTCACCTAAAACTACCTCTCTAACAGCAATTTCTCCTGCATCTTACAACTTGGTCAAACCCGAAACACAAGCGATTGCAACATCTCTTGAGACTAATAACCTGCTTCTTCCAGAAAATACATCACAGGAAGATGTTAGTGCATTTAATTTGTCTAAGACTGGAAATTTTTCCAACACGGAGGTTGTTAACATACAGACAGAGACAGTTCGAAATTCTAAATCAACTTCGCTTTCTCCCAGTTCAAGTGTTGGACAGAATAAAAATACATCGATCGTTAATTCGAAAACTAAGTTAGAAACGCCTCCATTGGATACAGGCGATCAAGATCAAAATAAGGAACGGTTGGAAAAGGAAGCTATAAAATGTAAAGAACAAAATTTATATCTATCAAAAGGACAAAATTTGGAAAAGAGTCAATCTGATGAGGATAGTGACAGTGTAAATACGAAAAAAGAAAAATCTCCTCCACAAATTAATGGAGATCTCACTAATGAAAAGAAGGACGAAGCAATAACAGAAAAAATTACAGAACAGAATGAGCAAAATGAAGCAGAGATAGTACAAGTTTCAGAAAAAGTTGTTGAAAAAGAAAAAGTAGAAGAACCCAAAAACGAGAAATGTGAAAAAACCGAGGAGCGACAGAATAATTCTGAGATTCAAGTCAACAAAACAAAGACATAAATTTTGCATTAAGCAACTCATGCATGTTGTATGTTCGTTGACGTATGAAAATATTCGGATATTGCTACATTTTATTTTATACAAAATATTTTGTCGAATCGTAATTCAACATATTTCAGATTCCTGACAAATTTTTTCATGCTGCTAATACAAAACGAATACGTGTTGTTATTTTAATTATTACGATTTTTAAACTGCAAAGCATTAAACATATTGAAACAATAATATGTTTAATGTATCACTAATATTTAAATCTTTATCTTACATAAAAGTTGTAATAATTAGAAATACATAACACATGTCTCTCCCTCTCTTTCTCTCTATCTCTTTTCTGGTTTAAACAAAAAAGAAAAAATGAAAGAAATGACTAAATATATTCAAGGTCACGTTTGACATAAGGGCTGTATAAAGATTATATAGAAAACGATACTGCGTATAATTAATCATATTTATATGAGGAGTTTTTATAAAATAATTTCACGCAGTCCGTTAGTTTACATTATTTATCATATTTCTGAACAAATTTTATTATTTGTTTCTTAATATATCTTAGTCAACTAAATATCTAACCAAAGCCTCGAGAATTAATCTAATGTTCCAAGTAGATTTAGCTACGATACACTTTTTCGATTGGCTCTTTTTTCGCATATACCCTCTTTTTAAAAAGGAAACAACTATAGTAAATTGCCCGAGGCCTTATCACAGTAATCTTATATATGAAATAATGTTAGGAAATCGAGAGCAAGAGAAAATCGTTGTTAAATAGTTTAAGAAGATGAGAAAAAGTATTACGCTATATAAGTGATTTCTCTCTTTCCAGCTTAATTAGTTAATATTATCGATGTGTCGCATCGCACCGAATTATTAAAATAGCACGCATGGATAAGAAGTCCACTATTAATTTTGATAAGTGCCGGAAAGAAAGAAAGAGTTAATGTATAGATAAATTTTTAATATTGGATGATTTTCTTTTTCCTTTTAGATACATTTACTTGTAAATAGTGTATAATGATTCAAAGAAGTCTATATCACGTATTAGATATAAAAAAAATGATCGATTATTAATATAATTTGACACGCATATTTTTAGGTATTAAGGATGTAACGATAGTATTTTTTGTCTAATACGAGGAAGCAATTTTTAGAGAGATGCCTGATTGTAGAGCAAAAAACAACGTATTTTTAATAAGTTATTAGTTGTGTGCGCGCGCGACTCTTTTGTATACAAGGTGTACCTGAATGAGTGAGCGAGTGAAAAATGTGTGTGTATAATTTTGCGTAAAAAAATTTCAATATCGAAATTTTAAATTTCAATATCGAAGTTTTCGAAATTTTGTTTTATTTATAACAAAACGTTGATCGTCGTTTGTTTTGAAATTTATGTACATGTTTTACGTATGTTTGTGTGCCCGCGCGCATACTCTGAAGCGCGCGCGTTATCAATACAGTAATAATACTACGTAAAGTAGATGATGTTCTTTTGATTATAAAAATATAGTTGATTATACTTTACACGGTCTGTTGTTTGTATAAGATTTTACCATTACACTTATACGTACAAATATTGAGTTTATTATTAAACGATTACTATAATAATTGTTGTGTAAATGTTAATATACATAAATGTTATAAGTTGCTGATAATTATAATTTATAGAAACTCACATATTGTAATAGAAATAGCTAAAACAAAAATAATTCCAAGGAAATTTGAAAATATACATGGATCATACTATATGCAGCAAATCAATAATTTAAAGATACAGCTAAACATTAGTAAGCTTCTCTGAGTATCTGATGGCATCTTTGAGCTTAAATACCAGTTCTTGCAACTGTTGTATTGTACATGAAAATGTTACATGATCTATTGTTTCATGTTTTTTAGTACTAAGTCGCACATGATAAAGAGGAACACCTAGTGAATTGCATGTGTCCAACTGAAAATGACTTTCATGAATAAGAGCAAATAAAGCATCTGTGAATGAAACGATCGGTGTTCTATTCACCGATCAATTACCTTGACACAGTAATCTAAATGCCAGTCTATATCAATAATGTGAGGTGGATTATTGCCTATCAATTCCAATTGAGACTGTATTGCCTTTTTATTATTAATGTATACTTCACATAATTTCGTAATTCTTTTTTCACCAATATATACAAGATTTAAAAAACTTCTTAAGCTTTCTTCATCTAAATCATGTCGGGTAGCCTCTATAAGTAAACATACCACATCAGCAAAAACCTTTTTTGTTAAAATTGGTTTTGCATCAGATGTTTTGATAGTGCCTGAAATTTTATTAGTTTCAATAATTATGTTAATTAATCTTATTTATATTTGGCAATTACACCAAAACAAATACTCACATTTTATTTCTGAAGGATTTTCATATATATATGAAGTAGCCATTCCTAAAATTTGTAGAAAGTTATCGTCAGTAACAATATTTGTGTTTAGAATATTAGCAAGACCATCAATGGTGTCTTTTGATAATTCCATCATTATATCCTGAAATACTAAATTCACTTAATGATACACTAAAATCAATTGAATAGTATAACTTTCAAATAATTTAATTGCTTTTATAATATATGTCCATTGGGATGACTTCATTTTTAGAACTATGGAAAATATATAAATATTCAACTAAATTTTTAAATATCGAATAAAAATTTCATAAACATGATATGTGAGGTTATCTTTCATAATTGCCAACTATGTATGTTATCGATTTTCAATATCTGACCTATTATAATAATAAGCGGTAATAAATTGAATAACTTTAATTTATTTAATTTACTTTGTAAAATATGAATATATCACAGCTAATTTTTATTAGAACCAAGAAGAGTATAGATTCTACATGTATTTATGCGTGTAGTCACAACTATAACATATTTTAATTTTTGTTATACTTGAAGTTTTAATAAATATTTGTTATATATATATATATAGCATATATATTTATTGTATAAAAAGAAAAAGTATACATTGAAAATAAATTATTATTTATTTTAACCAAAAACTTTTTTCATATGATAATAGTAGCCACACACAAGATATTGAATCTACTGTCAAGTCTAGTAACTCATACTAGAGATGAAAAAATAGGAAGATCACCAATAAACATAGACGAAATTCAGACAACAGTACGCAATACGAATTATCTGTTTTAGTGCTAGATCTCTTACTATTACTCAGAGAAAACGAGCCGAGATATACATAGTTTGTCGGTTCGAATAATCGATTCGATCCAAGTATTCGAAAGATCCGAGCAGCGTGAAAGAATCGAATAACTTGAACGATCCGAACAGGTCGTATACCTTTTGTACAAATTAATTAGACCATCGCATTCGCTTAACGCAAGGTATAAACTACGTGTAATGTACGAAAGATGTACGACCTATTCAGATCGTTCGAGTCACTTAACTATTTCAAACCGATCGAGACAATTCGAGCTACTCGATTCTTTCGAGTATTCGGATCGGATCGATTATTCGTACTTACGAACTGAGTATTCGACGGTTGAGATGGTCATCGGGTTTCTGGGGCACCCCGAGGTCGATAAGGTAGGTACATATAATACATTATCAGAAGATTACTTTTTCTCTAATAGTGAATCCGAATATATTTTGCTGATAATAAACATAATTTATTTGACTGTGATCACGGTAAGTGGTATGAAAATTCCAAGTAATGTTTGTTACAAGAAAATTCTGTCGAATGACGAATTTTGAGCAATATTGTGTATTTGTTTTAATAATTATGTTGATTCAAGCAATACTTTACAAAATTAAGGAGACACTTTATCTAAGTAAATATAAAAATTGAAATTTCTGCAACGATCGATTTACGAAATCAGGAGCGGAAGAATAAGCGTACGCCTGCGCCACGTCCTGTACGTAATCTGTTATTTCAAGTACTCGTGCGAAGCGTACAGTATTAGAAATTAAATATGTAGTTCAATTTTTACCAGATTTTTCATACAACATCTTAAAAGTGATTGCATAAAACGTTGCACGAAAGATTTTAGCAAAAATGCGCAACAATGTAAGGACTACAATAAACGATAAAGTTAATCGAGAGAAAGTGTAATTTGTTATATTATTGCATCTCTATTTGCTCGTTTCGATATTTGTCATTCCATTCTTCCACGTTTCTCATTTATTTCTTTATATGTATATTTTTAATTTAAAATTGTGATAATAAAACGTCAAAAATATTAACATAAAGATATTATTATAAATTGATTCTCTTGTAGGAAGGATCAGTGTTGTACTTGTTACTAGTATTAATCTTATGCGCAGAAGTATGTATGACAAACGCGAGACATTTGATTAAAAAGAGAAATTATAGCGATCAAAGCGTGAGAGGTTATTTGGCAGAGGTAAGGAAACTGTAAACAAACATTTATTATTAAACTGCGGATTTTTATGCATTTATGGGAAATTTAAGAGTGAAAAAATCCAGAGGTGGCACGTAATTAATGCAAACGAAATATATGAAATATCAAATAAGTGGGACACTCCTAGGTGATAATGTTCGTATATCCGTAACCGGACATTTCCGCGTATACTTCTTGTATGCTTGAGGTTACTTCGTTTTCATTCTGCAGATTTCATACATCACATATCTAGGCATTTTCAGTGCAGAAGCGATAGTAATCCTCAAAACCCTTGAATCATTTCTAACAATCAGCAAATCAAAAATTGTACCACCTTCGCTCTAATCTTTCTCCTAGTCTTTCAATTGTGTTTACAAAATGAATTTCCAACGTGAATTTCCATAGATATTCGCAGTCTATACATTATTCATGAGTTATGAATGAATGTCTGTTTCTAGCGGACTTGTTGGTGGAATGAGGTCTGCAAAGAAGAATTTCACAGCAAATTCCGCTGCCGTTGTCCAAGATGGTCCTATTGTCGTGCTCCTGGCAGATATTACGACGCTCATTGCAGTATAACACGTACAGGCTACATTTGGACTCAACCAGAAACTTCGTTGACGCTCGAAGTTAATAAATGAGTCCTTTTTGTAAATTCTTCTTTGATCGCACTTATCCAAAGATCAATCAAAAACTAGTACAGTAGGATCCCAACTACGCGAGGGATAAGGCTGTTTGGATGAGAGAATTTACGGATAATAGAACAGTTACTCTCCTGATGTTCACTTTTACGTATGTATTAAAAAAAAAAAAAAAAAAAAAAAAAAAAAAAAAAAAAAAAAAAAAACGAGAGAAGGGAAGAACATAAATATCAATAATAGCAATACAAACAATGATATTAAATATAATTCTATTAAAGATTTATGGGCCCGAAGTTCTTTTAGCTGTTAAATCACACAACTTTTTTAGCAGATCTAATTCGGTAAAGTTACATTCCATTTGTGACTGCTACCATCTTAACTCTATTTCTAACGCTTCAAATATGTACTTGGAAACGTTGAGGAATATCATTGTCATTATATTCATGTTTCATTTCATTGCCCGAAATACACGTAATATTAGTATCATGGCCAATCGAAGAAGATTCATCACATTGAAACCATTCTATCAGGTCGGCATTATCATAACCTCTATCAGTTCGACGGAAAACTAACTATTATACTAAGAAGAAAATTAATTTAACGTTGAATTTGCTTTAAACACTCGAAAACATTTGAACATGTTAATGGTAAATCATGTAAAAGTGATATTTTCTAACTTGCTTTCCTTAAAAAATTTCATTATTTAACTCGCCTCTTAAAAGCTTTTATACGCAACGACAACTTTCAAACACAACGATCAATTGCATTCAACGACGCAGATTTCCAAGCGAAGCTCGAATGTGCATATATTTATCTTCTATTCTCAACGAAACACTTTACACTGTTGCCGGTTGATTTTGTTAATTCTATATTAGGCGTTTACAGTAATTATAATAAGTAATGTAATGTTAAATATATTGAATATTATATTTATATTGTATACTATATCGTATTTCGATGCGCAATATCATTATGTATTTTAAATTACCTTTTGCATACATTTTATTGAATGTGTATTTTAAGACCAACATGTGTATGCATATTAGTTACATGTTTAAATCATACACCCATAAGTATCTAAATGTTATAATTCAATTAATTATATTAAAAGATGTATTTTTGTTATCCGTGAATATATTATCAACGTATCCATACTATGGGATAAACTAATTTCAAATATAATTATCAAGTTAGACACAGTTTTAAGTAATGTAATTAAGAAAGGCAAAAGACTTAGATAAAAAGATTTATTTGCTAATACTCAGTCAAATATTCTTTTAATTTATTTAATTTTGCTATTTAATCGTGACACATAAAACGTATTCTTCAAATGTATGCATAGAATGTTTACAATAAAAATTATAATAAAGTACAGTAAAATTTGATGCAAAATGTTTGTCGAATGCATTATCTGATAAATCTTATTCTTTGTTTCGGTTACATTATTAATTATATACATTAATTTATATGCTATTACTTGATTAAAACTTTACTTACTTTACACCAGTGCCTAGCATAACGTACTAATTGACTCGAAATAGAAGATGAGAAAACTAAAAATTAATCATCCGATGACTAGTGCTTTGCAAGAAATTAATAATAAATAGAAATTAATTTACGTAGAATGTAATTTAAATTAATAATAATTTTAATAAATTAAAAATTGATATAAGCTGAATGTATATACACGTTAAAAATGATAATTACTCATTTAACGTCATATAAATATTAATTTTAAATATTATAAATATGTATATAGTACGTTTCTAAAAATATATAATCTTTTACATATCGATATCCTTTCATCGTATATGTATGATAAAAACTAATACCTACATATATTTTCATGTAACATATGGCAATCTTATTTTTCTAATACATCGTCGAATTACATTATTTTTCACGTTGCATGATTCTTCGTGTGTTCTCTTATATTATTTTTGTGTTTTATATTAGATAATTTACTTTATCATTTATATACAAAGAGAACAATAAAAATATTGCTAGTGAATTATTAATCAACGTGACAATATTATTTTAATTGTAATCAGGCAAGATGAAATTGACTGCTTCAGATGACGTTGTGGGACAAGTCATGAATTCGTTGTTCCAAAGTAGTCAATTTTTTTCTCATACAATTTTTCGTATTAAAAAAGGTATGCACAAGCGTCTTAGGATATTAAAGTAACCGAGATACACGAAACACCCTGTATTAATTAACAATACATATATCCTTTTCTAGAAAAGTAAATGAGACCTAAATTAATGCTTGAAATAAGTAATATAAGTGATGTAGAAATCAGCTCCTATAAAATATATTACAGCTTTACACATGATTTCTGTTACAAGTTATTTGAAGAAGAAAAGTTCATATACATCAGTTATATAAGAATATACATTAACTCATATGATCTTTTTTCATTAATCATTCTTATGCATGATATATATTTTTAGATAGATTTAGATTTTATATTATACAATTACATAGCAAAATAGTAAATCTTAGAGTAGCTGTACTGCGTCATATAATTTGTACTATACCAATGATTAAATAATGAGAATTATTATATACAATTGCACATAATCACGTTAAAGTAGTTAACGATTTTAAAAATATTGAAGATCTGGTTCCAAAAACTAGAAATTAGTCTCCCTTATTGCATTCAATTCCATGTTTACTAGATATTTTTGGATATTTTTGTTGGAAATATGAGATCTCTTATGCCTCTTTTTGATAGAGTTTCATAGACCTACGTTTTTTGATTCCCGATAAATCATATAAGTTTAAAATCAAAATAAAGAAAGAAGAAGAACAAAAATTTGAACTTTACAAACATTTCTAAATTATTATTCTAAATTATTATTTCTAAATTATTTCATTTTAAAATAAAAATGTAATTATTCATCTATAAAACAAATCTTTTTAGTTCAACATATGAGCGTGATAATAATATTATAGTAATATATTTCAAAATGCAACTCGAAGAGTTTCGCATAATATGACCTTATTATCTCTACAACCTCATGGCAGTGAGCCATTAGTAATCAACGATCGAGCTAGTAAATGTTGTTACGTAGCATTTTATAATCGTCCCTTTATATCAGGACTTCCTAGACTATGGATCGCAACCCCATATGAAATCGTGTAACAGAATTATGGGGTCGTGAAAATTTTCGAGATCGTGGATGCGGAAAGTTTAAGAAGCACTGCTTTAGGCTCATAAATAGATTGCCTATTCCTTTGTACATATTCGCTCTAAATTTAATAGCCGCATCCTTATAATTGACGAAGTTACAGTAAATTTTGTAAATCGATATGAATCGTTCGGTAGCAGAGTCAAAGTAGTTAAATATAGTTTTTCGCTTTATTCTTCTTTCCATTGTCTGTTCTTTTAGATCGTCATAACTATTATATCTATTATTACATCAAAATCCGAATTCTATTACAGATAAAAAAAAGTCTCGATAATCAACTCCTGGTTATATCTTGAGAGACATTAATGTACTTTGTTACAAGTTTAACAATTTTCTAAAATCATTACTTTGTAATAACAAGAAATATAATTATATTTAAAGAAATAATATTAAGGTATTTAAAATACCATTAAATAATGAAATCTAAATGTTCGCGTGCTGTTAAGCTGGCGAATGATATAAACGAAAACGTTAAACTAAAAAAATTATAGAAATTCTAGTAGAAACGAATAAGAATAATTTTATAAAATTTCTAGTCGATATATTCATCGTCATCATCGTCAACAAATTTAATATTTTGATCATAAAAAGACCCCTGCTTTAGGCAAAATGTTTCTATACCATAATCTGGATTTTGAACATTTAAAGAAGCATCAATATCTCTGCTATTTAATTTTCGTACTTGAGAAAAGCTTTTTAAAGGGCTCCCTGATAATTCTGTCATAGGAATATTTACTGTGTCCTTTATGTTTGTAATTGACTGAGTGCATTCCATTAACTCTTTATATTTACAAGACATATTTGTTATATCCTCATCTTGATTGTTAGGAATTTTTTTTTGATTACAATTCTGCTTTATCTTTGAAAGATCTTTTTGTAAAATTCTGTTCGGCGTAGAACATAGTTTTCCTTTATTATTTTCATCGTTATTCAGCATATTTATAGGGCTTCCAAGAAGGCTTTTAGAAGAGTTCGATTCTTCGCTTGATTCTTCATCTTTGCCTAGACGAACCCTATGAGGAGCAAAGGACATTAATATAGAAACAACTATTTTAAAAATAATTTAAAAAAAAAAATGTCTAATCAATATACATACATATATTGGGGTAAATGATGTTATTGCGAATTCAATCAAGCATAGTAAATAAATGGTAACTTGAGGCAATGATCGAACGCGAAATCGCAAAATTTTACATTGAAAGGATTGATTTTAGGATTTACATATGTTTATTAGACATTTTTTACTTCTCTTTGTGAGTGCTATAATCCCTTTAATACTATCCATAGTTACATAAATTACGTACTACTACGGACTTACCTCCGGTTTGAAATAACACAGTATTGTTTATGTTCGAGGATACCAGATACAGATTCCATGCTTACTTTAATACTAGAATCTTCTAGAAGTTTTTGGACAGGAAGTAATTTTTCAAACGTTCTTGTTCTGAAAGTTTCAGAGATTTCACTCCTAATTAATTTCTATAATCCAAATTTTAGCAATAGTCTCTTTTCTTTTTAGAAATATTTTTCATTATTAATATAAGACTAGTTAAACAGTTTTATAATTTAATGCATAAAATTAATCCATAAAAATATTATATCTGTAAGTCATTTGCAAAGTAATAATAGGTATATGTTTTTAATATTTACCCTTGTTCCAATTCAAATCCAAAATCTTCAAAACTAGAAAGTTTCATTCTTCTATATTCGGAAGGTGTTAATGCAGCACCTTCAGTCTCAAGAGCCAAAATAGAATTTCTCTTGCTTCTGTTGATAAACAATAACATATAATTATGTAATTAATAATATTACTGCTAAATTAAAAAAAAAAAAAGGTTACTAGTTACCCTAAGAGAAGATCTTCTGTGTCTAGATGTAAATCCTCGATTGGTGGAATCCAAACTAAAAAAGCAGGATCCATTCCTAAGTAAGATCCTGGAACAGCACTAGCATTTGCCACATTGTAATCATAATAATCCAGTTCGAGTTCTGAATCAGGATTTGTTAGACTAAATTCCGATCCTGGACCTTGTAGAAGTTTTTCACGATTTCTTCTTTCCTTTGTTTCTTTCCCACTTACCAAAATTGATGGACTTGAAATAACACTTTCAGGCGAAGATTCCTATGTGTTAAGAAAGATACAAAACAATGAACATTACACATATAATTTTTCTTTAAATTTTATAATTTCTTAGATAAAGAAATATTTACTTTTCCTTCTGAATAACTAATATCATTATTTTGATAAATTTTTGAGATGCTATTACTTTTATTATCTTTTAAGTTACCATTTTCCATTTTTAATTCTTTCTCTTCTGAACCATCATAATCTATTGTTTGTAACCTATATAATATATCAATAATATTGTAATTAACTTGCAATCTTTTAAATCTCTGTTATATCAATTAAAATACATAATAAACTCACTTTACGGGATAAGCATATTTAACTTCTGGTTTATGATACACGAGAATACTGGAAGCTGATAATAATTTATCACAGTTTGACTTTATTGATGTGATTGTTTTGTCAGAAGAACTTTCCAACGTGCTATTTAATTTTAATGTACTAGAACTCAATGTAGATTCATCCTTGCACCTACATTGAGAAGATATGTATATAATAATAGTATTCAAATTTGATCTTTTTTATTGTGGAACAGTTTTTACGATTTTCTAGAATTTTAAAATAATATTATTCTTACCCTGTTAAGGTTTCAATACTATGGTAGTGATCTTCTGTATTACTTAAAGTCTCCTTTGGAGCAGATTTAGTGGTTGTTTCTATCATAGAGATAACTTCGGAAATGATTGTACTTGTAGATAGAAATTTTGATCGATCAGGCATTAGTTCTGATTACAAAAAAAATGAATTTGATTGAGATTATAGGTACGAAACAGTTTCTAGTAGTTATGAAAATTATTCATTTTATATGATAAGAATAGTGCTTAGATTAGTGCTTAGATTAGAATAGTGCTAAAGAATAGATATAATTCCTATTGTAATCATCAAAAAGAAGAAAACGGTCAACAAAGAAAGTAATAAACATTAATATAAAATTAATATTAATGAAACATTCAATAATTTTATCAAATAATTAGATATTAAAAAATATATATAACTGATGAAAAATGTCATAATATTGATACCTGAAACATCATTGAGACTATCCAAATCCTCAGCAATACGATACTTTCTATACTTTATAATAAATTGTAACGCCAAGAAAATAGAAACTATAAATATGAGTATCAAAAGCAAGGCAGTTGCTAAATGTGCTGGTTTCCAAAAGATCCATTCTTCTTCAACGTTCGTTAAATTTGTTTCAAAAGGCACAGTGGTGGTGGTTCTATTTCTTTTTAGATACTTTTTATCTATAAAGACGAGGCGTTGCAATTAACTATTTTTAAATAATCTACTTTAAAATAAAGTATGCAATGTTTTAAATTACTATGAAAAACATGATTCTGTAATAATTATTTTTACCTAGTACAGCTGCATGAGCAAGAAAACCACCGATACAAGCATCCCCTGATGCTACAAGTTCATCACTAAAAAATTCCAGTAATAAATTTTGCCCAGAGCTGATGAGTGTTTTCACAGTAAATTGCATTTTATCATATGTAACGTCGATTAAGAGATCTGCATTTAAGGAATTCCCATCCCGAACACGAAAATACTGTCCTGGGCAAGGAAATTGTAATTGATCTAAATGTAATCCAATTATAAAATTCGCCTGCGCCTAGACAAATTAAATCAGACTGTAGACTATTGATGTTATTATCTGCGGTGATAATTTATTATTTATTTGGCATTTATTGATTATTTATTTTCTTATTAGTTATTTAGTATTACTTGCAAAAGCCAGAAGGATCGGCCAGGACAGGCTTGAGTATTAGCTCCAAGGATTTTCCTGTAAGGTTGATGCTTTAATACAATACGACATCCACATCGACACTGTAATCCAATGTCAGCTACAACTTCCGGCTTTGTTGCAGCCAAAACTGCACTATCGCATATCGAATTCTGAATTCGATTATGCCATGCTTCATTTTTAGAGGATACTTCCCAAAATATTTTGCCACAGAATTCAGTTTCTATTGCCTTTCCCTATCATTTGATAAATAAATGTTAACTTTAGTGATTTTGTCATCCCTACTAAGAAATTGAACATACGTGTATAATAATTATTTATTTGGATTTCGAATTAACCATGTAATTGTACTAACAACATTAATTGAATCTTGCATTAATAAATAAATATTTACCTGGCAAAATCTTGCTCCATATTTCGGAGGTGGAGTGTCACAAAAGCGATATCGATTTCGAATTCCTCCAAAACACGAGCTACTGCATGGGCTCCATGGACTCCAAGGTCCCCAACCAGCAGCATCACTTTCTAAATAGAGCAATATTGAGCAAAAATGAAGTATTAAAGAAATAACTTGTATGTTTCTAATATTTATACATAATAAAATGTATTACTAAGATGCATTATAATGTATGTTTTCAGGACTTTCTACATAACTTCGACAATCTTAATTACTATCTTAGTTGTCATGATAAAAAAAAAATTAAGCTATGGGAGTGAATATCATCTCAAGGAAATATCATATGATATTTTAATAATAATAATAATAACGTTTTTAAATGAAATAACATATTTTATCCTTTATTATTAAAATGATAAGATTAAAACGCGTTCAACCATGTGCCATACTATGACCTTGAAATGACCTGGACCGAGAATTCCGCAAGTAAATGACTGAGGTGGAAGCTCACAGAAAATGAATTGCAGAAACAAAATCGTACTATTTATTATTTTAACGCGTGCTTAATGTTCCGATAACGGCAGCAGGTATAACAATGCGTATTTCCAACGCTTATAAAAGCATATTTTCGGTTACAATAAACAGAGTTGGGCATGCATTAGTTTTACACCTAAATAAGTTTATTGAGTTTAGGGGACTTGTTATGAAACATCCTGCATATGTACGTAGAGATAGATATAATGTTAATATCATACATGAATTGCGAAAAGTTTGAATGTACCTTGGAGAGGGAAGGTGGGTATGCAGGACATATTAACATCCCCCATAGCACCTGTGACCGCCTGGCTAACATAGACGAAACAATATTCGACAAATTTTTCTGTGAAAAGATCACAATCGAAAGCCAAGGAATGCTTGCCAGGTATTGATCTAGATTCGGTGATATAATGAAGACTGGAGGGTGAAGCAACGGAAGTAACATCAGCTTTCAAACGACCATAAACACGAACACGATCACCTTCTAGTCGACACGCAGGATATTCGAAAAGGACGGCTACACCTCCTGATCCTTCACAAGGATATATCGATCTTGCATGAACCGTAAGTTTAAATTCTTCAGACCATTTCACCTGTAATTCAAACGTAAAGTAAGCAATTTATAGCAAAATATTTATATACGTTATTGTTTCTAATATGTTATTTACTAATGTACTGTTAATGTAAGTCACAAAAACAAATTTTCTATTATTGCTTGAAGGATTTTATTATATCATGTAAATAATTGGCTTGGAATAAAATACACCTTTGTGCTAATTACCTTAAAGTACACGCTAGTATTTGGTGCTGTAGGATTGGTACTCGAAGCTTTTAATCTTACAGCATAATTGCCAGGTAACCCGAGCAATTCACATCGGAAAAAAATAGTCTTTGTTGGTAAAAAATCTCTTATTTCTTCATAATATAATATCTGAAAATATAGCACGAAATTTACAAATAACATAATAACTGTTTTATTAATAATGTAACTGTTTTAGAGATAATAATAATCTTTAAAATAGAAATAGGTAAAAACAAAGTTGTAGAAAGACTGTTCATTTACTTGAATATAAGTATTATTCTGCAAATAACAAGCAGTTACACTAGATCCGCAATATATTAATTGTAGGATGTAAACAGTTACAGGAACATTGTCAGATGGACTGCAGTTTACTCCATTGTATCTTATTGTGGCTTTGACAGGCTTATCTGGGTAAGTAGTAATTTGCTGAGATTCTAAGAAGATTGTTGGTAGTGGCCACTTTACATCTAATATTTTACTTGTCTACAAGCATAAATATGTATCATTACCATTTCAATGCAAATATGCTACGATCATATTATAGAAGATGTAATAAAAAGTACATTAAATATTAACGATATTATAGAGCAAATCCTATAAGTAAAAATGAGAAACAATAACAACCTGATGAAGAGT
The DNA here is from genome assembly GCF_024542735.1 of Bombus huntii. Classification (NCBI taxonomy): domain Eukaryota; kingdom Metazoa; phylum Arthropoda; class Insecta; order Hymenoptera; family Apidae; genus Bombus; species Bombus huntii. The sequence continues at coordinate 5,151,007 of NC_066254.1, forward strand.
GGCAACAGGCACTGTTGAATTTTCATACTTATATTCCACTCGTAGAGCGTAAACACCGCCACGAGTAAAATACCCGCAGGGAATGATGATTGAAATGGTTTCATTTCCCGAAGGCAACTGTTCTAGTTGAATTTCACCTATTAATTCTGATATGTCTTCAAAAAGGTACAGTACTCTATGAACAACATAAACAGCATGTAACGGTTAGTTTGTAGATCGTACAGTCAAAGGGTAATCGTTTAGAACATTAAAATATTCGATCACTCCTAGAAACCTGTTATGTATATATACATTGTACAAAACATTTTGGGTTTTCATTAGTACTGTAACGAGACACGACTATCGTCATTATCTTGGTAAAATTTGAAACGGATCTGAAAATATACGTTCGGAGGGTTCGGAAATTCAACATTCTCTGAAAATAAGTTACGTGGTACAGAAATTAATCTGTATACGGGGTGTATTACGACATGTGGGACCTACTCTAGGAGTAGACAGAAGGCACGAAAATAATGAGAGAAGTTCATATGAAATTTTTTAAAGATTGCAAAATTCTTTGATACGACGTGTGCAAGCATACGCACAGACCAAAGATAGCCATTTCGAGCATCTTCTATGAAGGGGCACATGTTCATATGAACTCTTTTCACTGTTCTTATGCCTCTTGTCCATTCCTGAAGTAGGTCCGACATATCATGATACATCCTGTATACGTATTTTCTGGGTGGTTTCAAATTTTGCTATTATAAAAATGGTAGCCCTGTCTCATTACAGTGCTAATGAAATTTCAAAAAATGTCGTAGAACGTATTCATGAAAAAATTCTATAGTAACTTCTCGAATATTTTACATTTTAACAATCAATTTCAATAGCTGGCAATAAGACGCAAACTAGCTTACCTCAGTAGAAAAAATTGATTAGAAATATTTTCAAGTGATTTCGAATCTGCATTTTCTTCTTCTTTGAATCCATATTTGTACTTTGTTTTTTCTAACGTTTCAGTCGACTTTGTAACAGATATTGTAAGGTCTCCCGAAAGGGCGACGTGAGAAGAAGGAGAATCAATTTTCAATGCAACAAACTCATCTTCTTCCTTTATCATTGATCTAGTAATATCTAAATTTTTTATTTTATTATTATTAATTATCTAATGATTTGTATTTAACATATATTCACATTAATGAAGTATAAAATTAAATGGTAGATAACATTTTCATTTTTGTGTATGTATGCCTTTCCATAACAATTTAAATGTGAAAAGTAATGAAATAAATTTACCGAATTCAAGGAGGATGGTAACTAGTATTCCAAGGAAGAGCCATTTAAATTTCAAATTCATATCCAATTCGTCATCCGTGTTCAATTTCTAAACAACCGCAGACAAGTAAATATAACATTTAAATTAAGAAATTGGAAAATTATTTTTACTTCATCATTTCTACTTACTTTTAATTTTATAAATATTCTCAATAAATAATAATAAAAAAAAGCCAGATATAATTTCTAATGTCACAGTCAATTAATTTTAAAAGCATTGTAATATTTATAAACTTACAATTTTCTGGTTTATCTGGATGCGAGCATTCTCCTCGTGAATAATTTTTCTCGCATTGAGAGGAGGAGAGTCATAAATGTGCTGTTGGTGGAGGATGCACCACTGCAATTTGCAGGAATCGATATCGAAGGTCTTATGTACACCGCAAACTTTCACTATTCACTTCTCCAACATTTTTACACCTTCGCAATTTAGGAAAATGCTTGACAGTACATCGTCTTTATTACCATTAACCATAATGTTAAGCATTAACATCATAATCTGTCTTATTTATGTTTCCAAACTAAAACAATAACGATAAGATTAAAGATTCAACAACTATCACGATACAGTTGCAGCATTTTAATAAATAAATTAAAAGATGAAGTTCAAACAATGGACTGTAACATTCAAAGTTACACAAACATTTTACACTATTTTTTAGTAAAAATTGCATATCACAGTTTCAATAAAAATTGTGAAAAGCGACGAGCAAAACTCTATTATACATATAAACAATATAACGTACAAACAAAATATTTGTTCAAAATCGTTATAGAAAGCATGCACATATTCCAAAATTAAGGAAAATCATATTATTTAAATGAACTGCATATAGTAATATAGCATGTATAGTAAATGTAAAATAATTAAGAGATTGGCACTATTTTGAAACAAAAAATCGATGTTTAAAAAATATCTTATAAACTGCAAAAATAAGCATTTCCAAAAATGGTAAACAGAAATAAACAGCAAACTATATATTTATTAACATATTTTTCAACAAAACATTTTTATATTTCACTATAAACACCTTTTCTTTTTAAATGCTCACACGACGTCCTCATTAATGCAATGAAACAATCATAGGCAATAATGTATTAATCATAAACAGAAAAAATCTATAGCAGACTGAATGAAAGAAATGTAAAAGGAATTTTAATCGAGAAAATGTAAGGGTAAAATACGAACGATCCATACGCGGTTCATAAGGCAACTAAACTGTCGGGGTCGACGGCCAGTTCTCTCTCCCTTATTCGTCGGCCCACCCCACTACAAAGGTCGTCCTTTAGGGAAAGTACTCTGACAGAATATCGACTTTAATCAATGAAGGGATTATATTGACCTAAAGTCTGCTAAACGAAAGAGTGCTGTTTATATTATATTTGCATTATATATATATATATATATATATATATATATATATATATATATATATATATATATATATTTTAAGATTATAGTTTTCATATTTTTTACTTTTAGTTATTTTCATTATAATGCATACCTACGTATGTATACATATATCTTACAAATATGTTAATTCAGTAAATATATACACATAATCAATGTATATTTACTAATTTCATACCTAAATAAATATAATTACAAGCAATGAAATTTTAAGTAGAAGTATCCTGGATTGTTTAAGGATTAATCGAGTGATTACATAGTCAATGCATAAATCTCAATTTTGAGCATTTTTATTATATGGCATAGGTATACATAACATATAAAAATTTTTAATCTTTATTGTATTGCTTATATCCTATGAAAATATTTAATATTTGTTTAAAAATCAGTTTCTTCAAGGATTAATGTAATTTTAAACTATTGACAAAATGTCATCATGACTATTTTTAATATTATTATTCTTTTATTCTGTTATTGTTTTAGATTTATAAATCTTGATATTCTAATTATTTTATTTTGAATAAAATTGCTATAATCGACAATGTTATTAAAGTAAAACTGACTATTACCTTTTACCGCACTCTTGCAGTACGTTGAACTCTTATTACTTTATTGTCTGTTTATGATATAATGACATGTCACTTATCTTTAACGATCCAGGAAACATATCAGCAACTAATTTTCCAGAAATCGTCGTCTCATGTTATATATGCTCTCTGCAATATGAAATTTATTTTATTACAAATGTTAATTATTTCATGTATTTATAAATGTACTACATACGTACATTATGTTACTTGTTTATTATCTACTATTATCTATTACGTGTTTTAAAAACAAATATACTTCACACATACATATTATATATACGTGTGTATATATATATATATATTCATTAAATATATACCCTTTTTGCAAATATTTCTTATTTCTTGTTAACAAAAAATAGTGATTTATAATGTTTTCTATGTTCCTAAATTTAAAGCACATAAATATTGTCAATTATGTTTAATTAAAGAACTAACCAGATAATTTTATTTATTCGTTTTATATGACACATTAAAATAAAAAAATACTGAGAAAATTTGATCTAAAATGATAGGAAATATTAAAGGAATTTTTGGGAAGTACTAAATATATTAACATTTACGTGTTTAGGTTGGTACATAACCATTAAATGAAAACTAGTAAAATACTATGCCGAACTGACATGATACCTAAGATCAAGACTCATGTCTTAAAATGTCAAAAATTATTATAATACATTTAATATAATAGAATCAACGTTAATTATTATAATAGATGTATTGTGTGACGCTATTGAATATTCCAAGAAATTACGTTTTGTGTAGCGTAAAACATATATCAATACATAATACATTGGAATGTTAAAAGACAAAATTTATGAAACAGAAAGCAGGTCAAATGTCGAAAGAAATAAAAAGATATAAAAAAATTTCTAATTTAAGTAATTTCATTGTTTATTAAAATTTTTTTAATAAAATATATTAAGCTATTAAATGAATATTTAAAACACATACACACACGAATTATAAAATAAAATGGATGTGTTTACGAAGTTACGAAACACTGTTAGCAATACAATATCCAATACTGTTCAAAACACTGCTTATGGTTTATCACAATTATCAAATGTCCTTCCTGGTAATCCAGTGACCAGAGAATTTGAAGTAACTGCTCATATAGCAAGTGCGGGACCATCGTTGCTATGGAAGGTTTACAATGGTTATAAAAAATCTACAAAGCAAGAAGCAGCGATATTTGTATTTGAAAAACGTATTTTGGATAAATTTCCCAGAAACGATAAAGAATTAATTTTAGAAACATTGAAAAGAGGTATCGCGCAATTAACTAAATTACGTCATCCACAAATTTTAACTGTTCAACATCCTTTGGAGGAATCAAGAGATAGCTTAGCATTTGCCACTGAACCTGTATTAGCTAGTCTAGCTAATGTTTTAGGGAACCATAATAATTTACCACAACCATTACCAACGGCGTTAAAGGATTATAAGCTACATGATGTTGAAATTAAATATGGACTTTTACAACTTGGAGAAGGTTTTACATTTTTACATGGAGATGTTAAATTATTGCACAGAAATCTATGTCCAGAATCTATTGTTGTAAATAGTCATGGAGCGTGGAAAATTTTTGGGTTTGATTTTTGTGCTTTAAATCAAAGCGCTGAAGGTAAACAACCTCAGTGGTCATACATAGAATATGACATATCAACTCCATCTATAGCTCAACCAAATTTGGATTATCAAGCACCAGAATGTATTTTGGCAAGTAGCGTTGGTACAGCTAGTGATATATTTTCTTTGGGAGTAGTGATATATGTTTTACATTCTCCAAAGAATCTACTTCTTCATGAATCTAACAACGATTTATTGAAATGCAAACAGTTTTTAGAAAATTTTAAAAGTTCAAATATCACAGATAGGTATCTTCCAACTTCGGAAAGCCTTAGAGATACAGTTAAATTGATGTTACATCATAATCCTGAATTAAGACCAGATGCTCATCAGTTTGTAAAGATTGATTACTTTACAGATATAGGTGTCAAAACCCTGAATTATTTAGACAAAATTTTCCAATGGGATAACTTACAGAAATCGCAATTTTACAAAGGATTACCTCAACTTTTAAAACAATTACCACATAGAGTTATATTACATAGAGTTCTTCCAGCTTTATACAAGGAATTGTTTAATCCTCCAATGATTCCATTTGTTTTACCTAGTATAATCTATGCAATGGAAACAAGTTCTATAGAAGAATTTAGAGAATATATTTTACCAAACATTAAATCAGTTTTAACATTAGATGATCCACCACAAATTAGCCTTGTTTTAATGCAACATGCGGATTTGTTATTAAGATTATGTACTACAGAAATAATAAAAACAGATATAGTCCCAATGTTATTACGTGCTTTAGAATCAGAATGGGAACAGTTACAAGAGTTATGTTTATCAGCTTTGCCTAATATTATAACAATGATCGAAGGACCAGTGATTAAAAATGCAATTTTACCTAGAATGAAAAAGATTTGTCTATATGGGAAGGAAAGCCGCAGAAAAAGTCTTGGTGTTAAAGTTAATTGTTTATTATGTCTTGCAAAAATGTTACCGCATTTCGATCGATGGCTTGTCCTTGATCAAGTGCTACCTTTTCTCCAAGAAATTCCACACTCTGGTGAACCTGCAATTCTTATGGCCATCATAGGTACTATATTGCATTAAAATATTGATTTAATAATAAGAGTTACATAGCTAAAGTTAATATAAATAAAATAAATTAATTCATTTCTTATCAGGTATTTATAGAATGTTATTAAGCCACAGTAAATTGGGAACAAGTAAAGAAATATTAGCAACAAAGATCTTACCATTTTTATTGCCACTCTGTGTTGAACAAAATTTCAGTCTACCACAATATGAAATTCTCTCAAATCTCGTGACTGAAATGATAAATCGTGTAACATCAGAGCACAAAGAAGCTTTAAAACAATTAGATGCCATGCGTCGTGAGACCCAACAATTAGATCAAGAACTTTCACAAACCTCCACTATGTATAAAAATATTAATTCAAATAACGATGATGTAAATATAATTCCTATAGTTCCTACTCCAAATACAAGCACAAGTTTAAAGTCTCTGCAAATTGAAAACGGATTGACAATGGAAGATAAATTTCGGTTGGTAATAATACAAATTGTTATTTATTTTCTATTAATAAAAAGTTAAAAGAATTTCTTTTTGTAATTAAAGTATGGTTTAAGAAATGTAAGTTTTTAAAATTGGAAATATTTTTATTTACAGATTAGTTCAACAACAAGGAGTGCACCAAATATTACAATCTCAAACACCATTAACACCTACAATTGTTCAACCCACAAAACCTCCAGTAAAAGATTTAACTGATACTTTATTGAGATCTAATTTAGATCAACTAAATCTTTCAATGTCAAGTTCAAAACCTGATTATTCGTGGAAATCATCGAATTCAAATCAGTATCAGCACTTCAATTTACAAGGAATGAATGTACAATTAAATCAGAAAGGAAATACTTGTGTTCCTAATTCAGTCATTCCGCGAAACAGTATTAATTATTCTATGAATCAAGGAAATATTACAACTAATAAGTCAGAATTTAATTCAAATCTAAATCCTAATACAAATAATTTTCCTATCAATCAGTTAGAATTTAATTCAAATCTGAATTCCAATTCAAATCAAAAAGTAGAAAAATTGCTATCTTATGATGTAATGGATCTACTTAGTTAATGATTTTACGGATGTAATACTGTATCATAATGTTTATTATTACACAGGATAAGGATATTAATCTTTTATTATCCAATTTCTGAAATTTTAAGACAAAAGTATGTATACTTTTATCTAATCTTTTAATATTGAAATGTTTATATTATTATAATATGACATTGTTATGATAACATATTATTACTCTTATATTATTAATACAATTCATATTAGGTACATATACTGAAAGTTATAAAGAATGTATGTACAATTGTTTACAGTATGTAATATATTCCTTTTCATGTAAAACACTGTTTTAAATTACTTATCTTATTATTAACAAAATTTTGACACCATATAGAATTCTGTTAACATTTTAAAAGATCAAAGAAAGTAATACATATTTTTAGAAAGAAGATAATAATATTTGATAAATGTAAACATATGTTAGTAAAAAAACATACAAACATATGTCTATTACTGAATTTAAAATACATGTACATAATTCTTAATGTGTTCTGTAAATATCCAAAATAAATTAAAAATTATTACATCTTAATATCAGGTGCGTGCGTGCGTGCGTGCGCGCGCGCGTGTGTGTGTCTGTTATATATTCTAAATATAATATTTAAAGCAGCAAAATTAATATTAATGAATCTATATAGTACATATATTGTATATACACATATATAGCAAATTTTGATTCCTAGAGTTCCTTGTGCTTATAGATGAGACCGATAAAATAAACACAGCATTGAAGCTAAACTATCGTCATTTGGAACCGATCAAATTATTCCTTTGAATAATGGAGAATAACATTTTGTATAATTTTCATTTTCTTTTAATAGAATTGATTGCAATGAATGCCTCCAAAATAAAATTAAGAAAGTTATTTATTTATATAATTATTGTTCTGAATAATCTCCTTATCTTATTAGTTATTAGTGAGGGAAATTTTATAAACAGTTTATTAGCATATAAAATATAGAATACAAATATATAGGTATAATACATATATAATATATAATATGCATATAATTGTACTTTAACGGAAATATAATATGTAAATACATATATGATTTATTACGCAAATGCGATAAGAGTAATGTGGCATTTATTGTTGATTAACGTAACATAAATTATCTTCTTTAATTGAAATGTTTTAAAATATTAATTGCTAAAATCTTTTTTAATTGGTAGAAGTACAGAAGCATCTTAATCAATGCGCTCCTGTACCTAACACGTGAATATACACGTGTATTCGTATACCACATTCAATAACAAATCGTAGTATTATTTTAATTTTTTATGTATTTTCATTATACATAATTAGTTTTATTTTAATAAAATATATCTGAAACTTAACAGTAGCTAATGACGCAACTATTGACAGATTTTTGTGGGTTTATGTACAATGTGATTTTATAATTTGCAAATAACGAGGTTAAGTATAAAATATAATAATAAAGAACTGTTTATTAGAATTAAAATTAGCACAGTTTGTATTTTTTAATTGAATCGTTTACCGCATTATTTAATATTGACAATTAAATAATTTTTTTTTCATTTCTGTAGCTAATAGTTCAGTGTAAAATATACACATTCCAAGACTTATGATCGATAATTGTACTTGTTAATATAAATAAATAGACTTTTGTTTTGTAATGTTACAAATCAGAACATGTTTTTGCAAATGCATTAATAGAAATATAAACTCGCTATCAAACAATAAACATTATACGATGAATTTATCAACAACGCAGCGAAAGAAGATAAAAAAACCCTGCCTGGATTTTAATGCAAAGTTAAAGGTATGTAAAACACTTATGGATAAAATGAATGAACGTTAAATAAATTAGTTACATATTAAAACGTAATAATGTTGATAATGATTTTCTTAAAAATTAATATCTTAAAACAGGTACTTGGTAGTGGGGCAGCTGGGGCCCCATCTTGTATATGTCTTTTAACTGATCATAGTAATTACATATTTAATTGTGGAGAAGGTGTTCAACGCTTAAGTCAAGAACATCAATGTAAATTATCCAAAGTAGGAAATATATTTGTAACATATTCTTCTTGGAAAAATCTTGGAGGTATTCCAGGTTCTCTTTTAACAGCACAAGCCAGTGGTGTAACAGAAATAAATATTCATTGCCCAGAAGGATTTGATGACTATATAAAAGCAATTAAATCATTTGTGCATTTACCAAATTTAAAAATTACTTATCCCTTAATCGATGAATCTAAACCATATAAGGATAATATAATGAGAGTTTCATATGTACATATAACAAAATTTTTAAAAGATACTAAAGAAAGTTCTTCAGATTTGGTAGATGAAGAATATCATATAAATGCAAATCATAAGAGAGTTATAGATGAAGAAACGAACAAACAAAACACTAAAACAGAAAAGAAAATGAAAAGCGGTCCACATTTAATATGTTATATTTGTGAAGTCCATCCACGACGTGGAAAATTATTAATAAATAAATGTATAGATTTTGGTATACCACCTGGACCACTTTTAGATACGTTAAAGAATGGAATGGATGTTACTAAACCAGATGGGACTATTGTTCGAAGTAAAGATGTAGTACAACCAGACAGCCCTAAAACCACCTTCATAGGTACTTTTGAGAATATATAACCATATCTCTAGTGTATACACAGTTTAAATATTATCTAACACATATTAAGTTATTAACTTCTTCAATTTTTAATAATTTGTAATATTTATAAATAATTAAAAAGTGTTTTCTAGAAAGGAAAGATAGTTTTAGGTATCTATTATAACTGCATCTAATTAATATGTCAAATTATGATTTTTTCTACTACTAAAAATGTTAAGTATATTCTTAAAAATTATTTTTAGTTGTAGAATGTCCGACGGAAGAATATTTGGATCCCATTCTAAATCATCCTACTTTCTTAAAATATCAACAGACAGAATCAACGGAAGAAGAATCTGAAGTATTTTGCATATTTCATTTTACTCCTGAAAACATTTTCACTACTCAACAATATCAAGATTGGTTAAAAAAATTTTCCCCAAATACTGAACATATAGTTTTAAACGATGAAAATACTTGCATGGGCAGCGAAGCTGTTTATAAAAATCAATATTTATTAAATATGTTGCATCCTGAAATATTTCCCCTATTAAATAAGGATTGTTTTGAAAAAGATAAAGAAGTAAGTTATATTAATGGTGTTATTTATTTATTTAGCTTAAAAAAATAATATATCAAGAATTTTATATGATTAAATACTTGGAAAATTTTTTATTTCAGACTCAAAGTAATAATGTCCACCGTGCAAGGACAGCACAGACATTACAAATACGTCCAGTACCAAGGTGTTTATTTAATGCTGAAATTTACAAAGAGCCAAAGACATATATTGACGAAGTTTCACAAATTCCTGACTTTACAAATGTTTTAAAAGAATTAAAAACAATTATTAACAAAAAATCAGCAGAACTTAATTTAGGTACTATTTTGGATTATCCACGAATTGTGATGTTAGGTACTGGTTGTAGTGTACCAAATAAAGTTAGAAATACAAGCAGTATTCTTTTACGAATTAATAAGGATTGTAGCATTTTATTGGATTGTGGAGAAGGTACCCTTGGCCAAATTATTAGGTTTTTTGGAGCTTCGGAAAGTCTCAACATTTTACGTACTATTAAGGTATATTATTTATACTTTAAAACGATAATTAATGAAACTTATCTGTCTAATATTCAGCTTTCTGACAAAAAATATAAGACTAATCTTCTTTCTTTTTTAGGCTGTTTATATATCACACATACATGCAGATCACCATTTAGGACTCATGGGTTTGCTTTTAAGAAGGAAAGAGGTCACAGATGAAATGTTGTATTTGTTAACACCAAAGTGTATGACCCCTTGGTTGAATTATTATAATGGCCAATTTGAATCTGTTGTACAACAATATATTTTAGTGCACAATGGTGATTTGTATTTAGACTCTCATAAGTTACCAAAATATTTTGAAATTACACTTTATAATAAATTAAATATTAATGAAATAAACACAATTCATGTTACTCATTGTAAGGAATCATATGGTATTGCTATCACTCTTCAAGATAACAAAAAAATCGTTTATAGGTAGGATAAGTAAAATGCTGGTTATAAAATTAATTACTATGATATATCAACAATTTTATAAACAGAATCCTATGCTTTATTTCAGCGGTGATACTATATTTTGTCGAAATCTTGTAAAATTAGGACAAAATTGTAATTTATTAATTCATGAAGCAACCATAGAAACCGGTCTTGAAGAATTAGCAAAAAGTAAATTGCATTCAACGACTTCTGAAGCGATAAAAGCTGGAAAATATATGAATGCAAAATTCATCTTACTAACGCACTTTAGTCAACGTTATTCAAAGATTCCTTTTATTCCAGACAAAGAAGTAAATGTTGGAATTGCTTATGATAATATGGAGTTTAGATTGCCGCAATTATCATTGTTGCCTCTTTTCTATCCGTGTATAAAAGTAATGTTTAATGAATATAATAAAGTATTGGATGAATAAACACTGAATACTATAAATTCTTCTTCTTCTTCTGAAAATGTTAAACGAAACATGTTCATTACCAACGTTGCATATACACATGTATATGATGTTTTAAAATTAATTTTAAGCTGTAAAATAAATTAGTATATAATTGATACATGGTTAAAAAGTACAAGTTACTATTTAAAATAAATGTATAGCATATTATTAAATATATTGCACAAGAGTACAAAAAGCAAAACATGATTTGTTAAATCAAATAAATTTTTCTTAAATAAATCAATAATCAATCAAGCAAAATATTTTATTATTATATTATTGGAATTGTTTGAAAGGTTACAATCCCGGAAAGATGGTAATGTGTGAAAAATTTTAATAAACAAATGTTTAATAGCAGAATTTATTGCTTACATAATGCATTTAGTTTATCCCGCTTTCCTCAATACGATAAATAACGTAAATTACAGGTAATATCGCTGAAATAACGACCTTAATATCAACCTTGTTTGTGTATAAAAAAATAGAGAGCAGATAAAAAAGGTATTATATAAAAGGTAAAAAGCATATCGAAAAATAATTTTTCTTTTTTTTGTCGAATATCAATAATATTAATACATATTAAACATATTGAAACTCGACAAAGGAAAGAAAAATCTTACTTATAAGCTAATCGATAAATTACACGCCCACAGAACTAATACTAATCGATATATAAAATTTATGGTTTTAATGTTTCCTAAGCGGGTTATGACTTAAGTTTTTTTCGTAGAAATAGCTGTAAAAATGTTTTGACCATTGCACAGCTCACGGAATGTGAATTTCTTATACAGAAAAAGCGTGACCTCAAATTATACAGATTAATTCGATTATTGCATCGATTTCTTCAAAGACATTGTACACTAGATAGCAAGTTTACATTAGTGACATACTTGTGCGTTTATGTTAGTAGCGTATGGTTCAATAATGAAAAGGAAATATGTTTATTATATGGAATGATTACCTTTATCAACTGAAACACTATGTATATTACTTATTGACAATCTTCGAAATATGCTGTCTAGTGTATGAATTGCTTTATAGGAATTCAACATTAGTTAGTTATTACTGATATGAATATATTAATATGAAGACTAGAAAGCAGAATTTTTTTAAATACTTAAATGATCGGTCAAGTTCTTCATATTGTTTATTTTACTTTCAAAAAGGAAATTATTAGCAAGGTATTTCTCAATGATTACACAGTGAAGCTACCAATTAAAAGAAGTTGTAAAATGTCAAAACTACCTTTACATTAACAACTGATATAAGAAACTTTTTTATTAGTTTCAATCAAAGATACTGTGATTGGAAGAGTAAGGAAGTTTAATATATACATAATAACATTCTTACATAAAATTACCGATCATTTAAGTATTAAATATTGAAAAATAAATAATATTGCAAACAATACATTAAATCAAAGAAAGTAAGTTTTAATTTACATGATCAAATATTATTCAATTACTCTATGATCGAAAGACAGTGAATCATGTTAAATTTTTCTTTAAATTATTAAAGTACGATGTAATAACCGCTAATTATTCTGTAAACATGCGAATGATCAGTCTTATACGGTATTTTATGAATAGGAAAATTCGTAGTTAGAAGTATAAAAAAATCGTAAAAAATTAATTTGACGATGTACTTCTAATTAAGTACTCGGTAGGAGCTCTTCCCGTACTTGTAAATATTAGATTAGATTACACTCGAAGCTATAAAAAGGGCAATGGATTTTAGCTATGTTCTTTTAAATCTATACTTTGCGTTATTTTTTAATACTTTTCATTTCTCATACTAAAACATACGAGCATAAAAAATAGAAGTTGTTTAACCCTGTAACAAAGTCCTTGGCCTAAGTTGCTTATTTTTTCTTCGACCTTTTTATGAAAAATTAGAATATCTATATCTACTAAATATAACTTCTTTAAATGTATAAAGAGTGAATTGATTAAATAAAATTTTAAAAGAACATAGCATAGACATGATCGTTTAGTTGATTAAAATTCCCACTTTGTAGCAGATTCATAATCTGTTTCTCCAAGACGCAACGCTCCATTCTTTCCTGCAGTAAGATATCTTCCATCGCTGTGTTTAATACAAATACGAGAAGGTTCTCGTAATTCTAGATAGAATCCATCGGAAGGTATATCAGAATCTACGGTTACGCCTTCGCTATCTGCGTGCCAGTACTTGCCATTTTGACCTGAAATAAAATTTACTTTTCATGAAAAAGTACTTTGTAAGGCCTAATTTTTTAAAAGTCTAGTTGACGTTTCAAATACATTTAGTGAATTACTATTACATTCTAAAATTAAAATTTTTAATTTTTCGTAATAAAAGAAAATTTCCAGTAAATCTGTATTATTTAAAGCTATGATAACTGTAACTTTTCCATATTGACGTAGATACATTGTTAAGATAATTAATGAATAAGCTTGTTACCTTTAAATCTAACAATTCCACGTTCACATCTTTCTACTCTAATAGTTTCATAGATAGCTTTGTTGCATTCTAATTTTGAACTAGCTGCACTTTTGGGTCCTACAAATCCTTGTTCACAACGTAATACTAAAACAGGTCTGTTCATCAAATAGAAATAATATTTGCTAACATCTGAATCCAATCCGTTTACAGAATCGGCATTAGCATAAAGATGGCCAGAACGCTTTGTTGCTAAAAATTTGCCGTTGTTAGCACGTAGAGCTACTGTACCATCCTCCGATTGCCAAATCAAATCAAACAAAGCATTGGAAGAACGCTTGTGTTCTGATGCCTGAATTCCACCTCCTGCTTCAAGACTCCAATAACGATCTTGCATGGTACGTACATACCATCTTTTAGTTACACGATCGAATTCTAACTGGAAAGTTTCATGTCCAGAAATTTCATCTTGATTAGCTGTCACATCAACTCCTGGAATCACGATGAATACTATTATCATATGAAAAGACTTCTGAGAGTGACATTAATTAGTGATTGTAACTAATTGATATTAGCCGAATAAACTGAAATTTATAATTCAAAAAAATATATACTTGCTTAATTTAACAATAACTATTAACTAATACAGTTTAATAATTAAGTATTATAAACCTATCAAATGAGACAATTAGGCCATGTACTTAAATAGAAGGTACCTTGTTTTACAGATACATATCGTTGATTTAAAGCAGCAACAAAAGAGGCTTGTGGTAATGATTCTTCCAAAGAAAACAATTCATCTCTGGTCACAGTTGTTGATCTTGATTTTAGAACAGCCTTACTTCCAATAGGTGCCAAATATGCCCCATACAAATCTCTAATTAATCAAAATTTATGTTTTTATGCTAGTTATAATCTTTAAGGCAACTAAACAATCACATAAACTATAAAGATATAACATACATCATAACGGGTAACCAAAATTTATTTGAATAAAAAATATCTTATTTGTATTAATGCATTTTGCTTATGAATCAAAGTGTATATAAATAATTAAATTATTCTGTCATACTTATATAATAGTTGTAATATAATATAGTATAAGATATAAACAATCCTTTTAGTAATATTTGTGAGGAAATGTTTTAACATCATACTATAATAATAAAAGATGTATTGATAACTCTAACCTAAGTGCAAGTAATCCAGCATGAAATTCAGCAGCATAAAGGCAATCCCGGGTACAAGAATCCAAAAGTTTTCCATCACGTGCCAAATATTTATTGTTACAAGTATGTAGAGCATAGTGACCACCTTCAAATTTGGAATGTTCTTCGCCATCATCTTCTATCGAAGCAGGACGAAATTCTAAAGTAAAAAGTGTATCTTCTCCCCATGGAACTGGTGCATCTACATGAATTTCATCTTGCGTTGCACTTAAGTGAGCAAACCGTTTTCTTCCAGCAGATTTTAAATTTACCTAAAACATATTTATATAACAAATTAAAATTAACTTGATATACATTTTAAAATAATGTAATATATACCTTTTTATTATAATATGCATAAAAAAAGGCAAAACTCTTATTAAGTATTGATGAAAATTAAGTTAATTTTTATAGATATATTTAATCTAATATACAATATTATGATGGAATATTAATAAATATCATCATTTCTCTTAACTATAAGAAATACTTTTCACATATTTATGATTTTAATTTGATTTAAAAAAAAATTTGATTTCTTAAAAAATTATTGCAATATCAAAATCACTTCATTCCCTATAAGATTTTTAAAAATCTATAAAAACATATTATGTTAATGACCATCAGTTTGCAAAATTTAGTAAATACATTTATCTTCACTAATCTTTCTATTTGCATCTATTTTCGAATATTTGAAAATCTTTGTCATCTTGCTCAAGGTCATGTGATGGCATGCTATTATATGTTATTGGATTTTGACTTTATGTATTACATTATAATGATAACAATATGTTGTTCCATTTAAAAAATATTGGCTATCTTAAAATCTTGAAGAATTGAGAACATTTTTTTCTTTTCTTCAAATCATGACATTTTCTTCTGACATCTTCTCCTATTGTCAAAAATAAGTGAAATATTGAGGATGATCAAGTTATGGTATTAATCTATATATTGATAAATATAATTATATTAGTTCTAAGCCTTTAATTTCTGATTCTGTAATATATAAGAAAATTAGTTACCTGAGGTCTAGCAGCAAGATGTACCAGCCAATACTCTGCTTCACTGGGGGCTTTGGCCATACATTTAAGTTCATCCTGACTAGAACCCAGGAAATATCCTCTTTGAATATTCTTCAGAGCCCACCTTCCACTTCCTAATAAATTATAATCAATAATTTAATATAAAAATTAATAATAGAAGTTTTTTAACTTATTTAATATTCTTTAAATATTTTATATAGAACTATTTTCAATTCAAATATTTTGCTATTCTATTCCAGTGTGTACAACCTGCTCTTGCAGATTGTTTCCTATTATTAACAAAAACTAAAAATTAATAATAAAAATAAATTATATTATTATATTAAATAAAAATGTTATATACCATCTGAAGCTAGTTGTATTTGGAAGGCGCAACCAGGATCACTAGGATCTTCTGCTTCACAAGTAACATTTCCAAACTGATCCACTGCTAAATAACGATCCAAATGGGATCGAAGGAAAACCTGTTGTTCACTACCTTCTAGAGTCCACAATTGTTTTTTCTTTAAACTTGAACCATTTGCGTTAATTTTAAATCCAAAGGTTTCAGCTGTAAGATACTTAAACTTTCCGTTTATTAATCCAACCTACAATAAATTAAATAAATATTTTTAAAAATCAACTTTTAAAATGCCTCATCCAATTAGATTAATTTAATTTAATTGCAATATATACGATTCAATATTATTTAGTTATTATTAAATTAAAATATTATTAAAATAAACATTAAATCTCGTTTTTATCGCTCTTAGTTTATTATTTTGAGTTTCAATTCATGCAAGTTTTAAATTAAATATTCTTTGTAAATGCAAACTAAAACAATTTCTAAACATTTTAAAACTGAAATAATATATGAAGCATAAACATATATAATAATATAAATTTTTTATAACTAATATACATATCGTTTTCAGTAAATGATAATTACCGTCCATCCTGATTTTTCGCTTGCATTTTCAGGACCGACATTTTCAGCACCGTTAGCCTGCATTGTTTATTTCAGCGATTCGGTCGCTATACAGAAACACGTGTCGCAAAAACCCCTCGATTGATTCTGCTGTTAAATAGAAACTACGTATATAATAAACTTATAAATAAAAAGGTAATAAATGTTAGAAGATACGCTATTAATACGCTATTAAATTATTTAGAATGAAAATAAGAAACGTTTATAAGCACACTCAGAAGTATTCGAACATTTATCGCAAAATTTTTTTATGGATATATTATGTGCATTATGTGAATGCCTTTTGAAATTTCGTTAGCACTATAACGAAACGCGATTATCGTGATTATAATATTAAAATTTGAAATCAATCCGAAAATGTTTATAGAAGTTAGATACAAGACATATATTACAACAAGCAGTTAATGAGTAATTAGTATATACAGATACAAATTAATATACATTAGTAACGGTCTTAAACATGCAGTTAATGTTAAAGATGATCTGACTATAGTTATATTGTGGCTTATTAATACTTTGTGAAGTATGTGCTTCCAAGAAATATTTTGTAACTTCCATATACATTTTCAGATCCGTTCCAAATTTTACCAACATAATTATGATAGTCGTATCTCGTTACAGTACTAATGAGATTTCAAACTATTTTGTATGATATACGCATAAAACGTTTCTAGAAGTGCTGAAATACTCTCGTGAGCCACTGTATATAGATACAGTGCATCTTACAACGGTATAACCATCCTATTTGTGTTTCAGGATTGAAATTGTTTTACACGAGCATACACATATAATCCTGACCTCCCCGGAAAGATAATTTCTAAAATATAGTTCCCAACTTAGAATATCACTTTTATCCTGAAATTTTGTCCTCTCCTAAAGCATATTTTATTTTCAACCCTCAACTTGGTGACTCATTTGTACGTGTTTCCGCCTGGGTGGGGCCAACTTCTTCTATATGAAAATGTTAACAGTACTGTTTCGTGCTTTATCAATTACTTTTTTTTGTTCACAGGCGAACCTTATTAATTTCTATTGATCGTCTATTTTCTTTAATCGTAAAAGAAGTATGTTGTACTTTTTTATCTATAAATTCCAACGCACTTTATTCCATGCTATGACAGTTCTTCAATATCATTACCTTGATTAGATATTGTAAAGCAAAAGACATGTAATCAAGTATGCGTTAAATGCAAAATAAGTGAAGAAATTATGTATAAAGAAAATTGATCTTTTTTCATCGTTTGATTTATTTATACCTTTTTCCCCTGTTGTTTTATTATCGTAGTAAATATTTATTTAACGAAAATTTGTAGTAAAAATTGTTTCAATTACTACTTACTAATTACTACAAATGACTAATTTTTTATCTTTTTATAC
Organism: Bombus huntii; assembly: GCF_024542735.1. Classification (NCBI taxonomy): domain Eukaryota; kingdom Metazoa; phylum Arthropoda; class Insecta; order Hymenoptera; family Apidae; genus Bombus; species Bombus huntii. The sequence continues at coordinate 5,169,636 of NC_066254.1, forward strand.
CTATTCACTATATTATTGGGCGATATAATTATATTTATATAAATGTATGTAATATTATATCTTAAATTCTTGCTAAATTACTAGGAACAAGAATAGGAACTATACAAAAAAATGTAAGAGTATAAGACTCAAAAATCGGTTAATTAAACCGTAATGTAAAATCAATAACACGATACGAAAGCCAGAACAATGACTGGCGTTTCATCCACCCAGCTTGACAAAGCTATCTTTAAATTGTAAATTGTAAGCTGTAAATCGATTAAAGTGACAGAATAATAACAAATAGTAAAGATCGAAGATTCAAGTATAATTATGGAAGAATAAAAAAAAAGAATTAGTCAAATAAATCGAATAAAGTAACATTAAACTGAAAGATTCTAAATAATACTTTGTTTAATAAATATCGAGAAAAATTAGATAGAAAATGAAAAATAATTATTTTTAAAAGGGCAATTAAATACAATGACCAAAGTATAATATACAGTAATTATGCGAACTTCCTTCAATCACCCAATAATAGGTAAATATTAAATAAATAATATGTTTTCACATATCTATAGCTTAAATTCATAATTTTTATTAATAAATATATGATATACATGTATAATAAAGATAATTTAAATAAATTGATTTAAATAAAGCATTACGATTTTGTTGCCAAGTAAATCAAGTATACTCACTAGACAAGAAGGAAGGCAGATATATGTGCAAGTTTTGAGAAAACACTAAAAAACAGACAGAGAAAAGTACCGCAAGAGAGGTACGAGTCACGAGCGACGAATTATATTCGTCACAATAAAGATACCCAGCCAGCAACTGACTTTGGATCGCTTGTTCTTCTCAGTTTGTGTTAAGGATCCTTCAGGAGTTCTTACGCATGCGCAAAATCTGATCCCATCGTCGAATCAGGGCTGTCTATAGAACGCAAATTGTTGGAGATATCCTAAGATTCTTTTATTCTTTACCCTTATTGTTATTTTTGTTGCTTATATTTATTATGAAAATTACTTAACGTTCTAATATTAATTTATGTAATATATGGTACGTGGTGGCACTTATCGTGTAGATAAATGAATATTTTCATACAATAAATGTAACAGATAGAGTGCGCATCTTTAAATTCATACGGCCCTGCGAAATTTTACCAGAATATCGCGCGTGCGCCGTTTTAATAAGGGGGTCGTGAACGATAGAGGATATAGAAAGAGGAGAAGGTGGGGAATGAGCATACATCGAACTGTCGACTTTCCGGAGGACTGTGAACCACAGATCGACGACCCTACTACCTTTATGATAGTTATTTCCCCAATAATACTTCACGATGACAGTTCTCGACTTTCTTCAATTTATCCATTTCTCGCAATAATTTTCTTTTCGCTTAATTTATATTTCTTTCTTGTGAAACTTTCAAAATATTTGTTAGATGTATTTACTACTGCTCAAAAGTATTAAAGCATTAGACATTGACTTATTCTTGAGAAGATGTGCCTTGATTACAAAATTATGAACGAATAGAACTGCAATGATTTTATGTTTTATAATCATAATATGAATAATAGTATATTGGAACCTGACTTAATTGATTTTTGAAAATTAATATGCAATAATAAAACTGGTCTTTCTAACTGTCAGGTCTTGTGAAATTATTTTGTTACCAGACAAACACTTTAACTTCAAATCATAAAAAATGTAACAGTAGTTTATTGAAATGTTTTCAATACTAAACATATTATATTAAGTATTCAACGAAAAATCACTTTAGATTCTATTAATGCTAGCTTTATGTAATAGTGTATTGAATAATGTTTTTCTGTGATTTATATTTTTATTTGTATAAATTGAATTATATGAAGCAGTCTGTATTTTGCTTATATATTATTTGCGATCAATTAAATGCGGTCGTCATTATCATTTTTATTTTTTTAATGTCTTAAAATGAATACATTTTGATCGATTTATTAATATATGATAACATTTTTTAATTATATTCTCCTCATAAAGAAATACACATTTAATGTAATTAGGAATTTAATCCTAGCTTCTTAGACAGTTTACAGTTAAACGATATACAGTTATTTCGTCCTCTTTATATTCGATATAGACTTTCTGCCATAATTACCTTTTTCAAAGGCCATTTAAAATTTCATCAATTTAAACTGGTAAACGGTACATACTTCTCCTTGAATTGAATAAATTGTATTTGATTTACAACGTTTGGGATCGGATTTAAAATGAGCAGAATAACAATGACATCTATTTGGAAATAAATATCCCATATTTTTTTAAAATTTTCCACATTCTTTTTCTTGGATTGTTATTTCCTTAGAATTGTGTAAGCTTAACTTTGAATCAATATATATCACTGTAGCTCAAATGATGTCGATGGAGCATATATACACGTACCTTTTCACGGAAATAAATTTCTGAGAAAATAATTTTTAATTGCATTTCGCTGCGTAATCGAAATCTTTCGTTTTAACTAAGCATGTTCATTTATTTTCGAATAATGAGATATTCATTCTTTGAAATTTCGTAATATGTTTAACATTATATGTCATTACCCATCAGTAAAACAAGGTCAACAGTGTTTGACTATTAAAAGTTTATATAAATCAATCGGATATTCAGAATTTCATCTTATGTTTCATTCAGGAAGTTAAAAACTTTGGAGCGTATCTAATAAGAGGTTTACACTAATTTGATTTTCCTCGCAAATCGCGGACGCAGAACAGCTCTGAATTTCTTTCATTTACTATTAAACTTGAACTTTTGGTAATTAGTAACTACTAACTTCTATTTAGATACATATACCATTCTATAGCCATATGTTACAGTGCATGCATGTTATAGTTTCATTATGTTACAATTGGTGTCTCTATTTCGAAATTTAATATAAAAAATTATATAGGTACTTGCAAATAAAAATTTACGCACAAATGTTTTGTTTTGCGATGTGCATTATTTATATTAACTAGTATTTTATTATAATTACAATCAACATCATGTGAATAACTTGATTATGGATATGCGTGGTTAAATTTATGTGAATTTGTATGATGAAAAAGATATACACTTATATAGGTAACAATATTTCTTAAACTATAATTACAATAAATATTGTAACTTTCACGTATTAGGATATATAATGTATAATAATAATATAATAATAATACTTTATTGTATATCAGACTTTACATTCATTACAAGAAGCTTCCTTGGCACAGTGGATTGGTTTAGTTACAATTAGTATACTTTTTCTTATTTATTATTTTAACTTTGAAATTAATTTGCAATAGTTATTTTAACTTTGTAACATATATTATAATACATAATATGTATATTATATAACATATATAATATAATGTATAATATAATGTATGTTATATATACTATAAACAATTATATATATTTATGTAGGTATATGTGATACACTTGTATGAGGATCTGAGATTTGATAATATCAAAAGGAGATTATAAAGTTATTTAGTAGTTTTAAATACATAAGTCGTTCATTTGTTGCAGCAGAATTTGTCTTGCGATAGCCTGGCCTAGATGCATCTAGCAACGTCGTTAGGAAAACTGTAACTGATGGAGAGAAAGGAAGAATGAATAAAGAAAAGGAGAAGAGAGAGTTCGTTGACCGTCAAAGAGAAGTCAGGAGCGTGACTGTAACCGTGACTGTGATCGTAATCCTGATCGCAACCGTGATCGTAACCATGACCGACTTGCTGTTACAAATCTTTAGAAAGTTTTGTGTGTGTTCGCGGATATATGTTTGACTATAGGTTTAGGTTACACATGAATATTATATATGTATGTAAAAAAGTTTGTACATCATATACAATTCCTTTATTTTTTTTTCACCACTGACTAGTTAATGGCTTTTATCATTTTTGCATGTTACAAACTTTCTAAGAAATGATTATTTCTAGTAATTATTAATTACGACAATTCTCGTCTTTCCATTGCAATTTATCCATTTCTTGTAGTAGTGTCCTTCTTGTATCATTTATATTTCTTATCTGTAACTTAACCTCAAATTGTTTTAGTTGACAGAGTGCAATATAGGCTTTTTATTTCTTTCAAACTTTAAACCTTTAAAATACTATTGGCAAAATACTGTTTTGACGAAATAATATTCCATTATTAAATTTGGGTAGCTATAATATAAAATTAGATATAATATAGTAAAAAAGTAAATATAATATAAAATTGAATACAAGATAGCAATTAGAAGCAATTAAATTTTGATATACGAACATTAAAATGATCAAGGACAAAAACTGAAGTATAATTTGTCATAACTACTTCCTTGTAAAAACTTGACAATCCTTATATAAATAACAATATTAAACATTTTGCCATCTGAGTAAGATTTAAATGAAATATATTTAAAAACACCAAATCAACAACAGAACAGAAATACAACAAAAGTAATCGTCGAATATTAAAATTAAATAATTATAAAATGTCGTATTTTTGTCAGAAAATGTATTTTATATTTGCAACAATCACCGCCTTAACTTTTAGTATAATAATTTACCAGGTATTTATATATTTGCTAATAGTATGTATTATATTATGTTAATATTTATTATTAACAACACATACATATACATAATGTATACACGTGTATATAATGTATGTTATAGCATAAAATATCACAGTATTTTTTATATATGCATATGAGTACACATTACGCTAGAACAATTTTATTTGCAAAAATAGTTTAAGATAGTACATCATTATTTGAATACGTTGATATTTATTAATATAAATAATAAAATATTTAGCTTTAATATCAAGTAATTTATCATGTTATGATAACAAATTGTCAATTCTGTTGTACAAAAATAAAAGAAAAATTAATGAATATTATTAATATTTAATTTAATTTTTAAACCTCTTCAAGGATGAATTCATTACAGGCAGTGAAAGATGATTAGTTTTTATTTTTTAATTACATTTCTTTAAAATATAATGTTTATAAATATTAAATGAAATAGATAATATTTGAAAATATGTTAACACGTGTGAAAATAAACACATATGTCAGCATCCCTCAAATGGTTAAATGTTATAAAATAAAATTATATAATTATGTAAGAAACATTAATAATGAAATGTTTTATGCAAAATAATTGATAATAATAAATTAATAACCAATCTTTTTCTGCTCTGCAATATCAATAATTACGCAATAAATTATTTTAATACCAAATACTATTATTTAAATTATTGATAAAGTAAGATAATAATGAGGTTGATGAGTTTTAAGATCAATATTATTAACAGGTTTACTTAATTCAGAATGGTAACAGATTACATCATCCAGGTATATAAAATGCATCAAGTTTTTAATATCTCTAAAAAAGTATAAAATATAAACCAAAAGTATAAAAATTAAGAAAATATTAGTACATATATTTTTATCATACTTTTTTAGATGTACCCATAATTCTATGGTGGACACCTTTTGGAAATGATGAAAAATTACGGGACTGTGAAAATTATCAGTGTTATTTTACAAGTAACCGATCCTTTCAATATCATAAACAGATAAAAGTAATGTATATACATTTTTATGACTTGTATTAAAGATAAATTTTCGGATATATTGAAAATTTAAGAAATTTCAGCTATTTTCTAAAATTAAGATAGTCCTATTATTACAAATTCGATTAATATTTTCTATTTTTCAAATAGTTGTAGAATAGTATTGGTACTAAATAGAAATTAATTAATTTATTATTACAAAATCAATGATTTATAATTTATTAAATTTAATGTTATAAATGTGCAAATTGCTCATACTTGTTTTCAGCATTATTATTTGAAATATATATCGCTCTTAATTTTCAGAGTTTTCTTTTCTATGGTAGTAATTTTCGAATTAATGATTTACCAAAATGGAAATCCGACGAAATTCCGTGGGGTTTGCTTCATGAAGAATCCCCAAGAAATAATCCAATATTAGTTCAACAGGAAACTCTGAATCTTTTTACATACTCTTCAACATTTAGCAGATTTAGTGATGTACCTCTAACTCTTGCAGATCTACCTGGAATTACAGAATTATTAGGTGAATATAAAGAATTCAATATACATATATATTTAAATTATTAATAATCTGGTCCCGTTTTCATTACAGTATGGTGTTATAAACAGAAGTTGTTTAATTAATAGTAACACTAATACTTCAATTTTACAGATAGAAAATACTTTGTATCTACAAAAGAAAAAACAAGGTTGATGTATAAAAGAAATTTGGCACCATTACTTTATATACAATCTGATTGTGATACTGCAAGTAACAGAGATATTTATGTAGCTGAATTAATGAAATATATACGTATAGATTCATATGGCGCATGTTTAAATAATGCTCAACTTGAGAAAAGGTACAATATTTTTGCAGACTTAAATAAAGTCAATTCTACCATTTGTATTGTTTCTATAAAGAGTTTAACTATAATCTAGGTTAAAGGAAAATTACCTTGAAATATTGAACAGTGAAGATTTTCTTTCTTTTATTGCTAATTACAAGTTTACAATAGCTTTTGAAAATGCAGTCTGCGATGACTATATCACTGAAAAATTGTGGAGGCCCCTTATTGTTGGATCTATACCTATATATTATGGATCACCATCATTCAAAGTATTAAAATTTGTTATATAACTATTATTTTTATTGCTTAATAGATTAAATTGATTTTTTTCGAATGAAGATAAATTTCTTGATTTAATTGTATTGATATTAAAAAACTAATCAATGTTTAATTTCATTTAATGTAATTTACATACAAATTTCAGTTTCAAAACTATATAAATATTGGGTAAATATAACGTTATTTGATTTATTAAATTGATATTACTATTCATTATAAAACAAGTCAAAACGGTTGTAAAAATTTGCCTGAAGCCTAGTATTGACAATTTAACGAAATTGTCTATAAATGTAATGACAATTTTGTAAAAGTAGTCAATTATTCGAAACAAAATTTCTTGTTCTGGGTAAATAAATAATTAACTAAAATAGTTGCATTCTTCAACTCCAACTGTCTAATATAAATATATACATTCAACAAAATTGATTATAATATAATACAGTTTTGATCTTTTTTTTAGGATTGGCTTCCAAATAATATGTCTGCTATATCAATACTCGATTTCAAAAATCCAGTAAATTTAGCCAAGTTTTTATATAATCTTTCCAATAATGAAATTGAATATAATAAATATTTATCCCACAAATTAATTGACGACTATGAAACTGAAAATGAAAGATTAAGAAAGGCATTAGAGAGAAAAGAGGAATGGTTATCTAATGAATTTGGAAATTATGTTGAAGAATTTGAATGTTTTGTTTGTAAAAGCATATATCAACCAAGGAAAACAAAAATTGTCAATAAGAAACATTATAACTGTCCATTGCCAAAAAATCCACTAACAAACAAAACTGATCATTCTAATTGGTGGACAAAACAATGGACTTTAGAAAAATGTGGTGCAAAGATATTAAGTTACCATATGCAAAATAACCTTACAATTAATGAGGAAAATTTTGAAACAGATAAAATGAAGCTTTTTGATAGAAATGAATGTTAATTTATTTATTTTTAATAAATTGAAAATTTACTATTTTATATATTTAGTAACAGATTGTAATATTAGTTGCATACTTGTGTATGTTTTGTTTTTATTTGTATTACAGAACTTTTAATATGTGAACTGTATTTTTATAATAAAGATAATATCCAAAAAGCTATTGGAAACACTTTATTTCTTGATTTTCAAATATCATTTAAAGGGTAACTATATATTTACCTATATAGTTACCATTTCTAAATTATGTTCTTAATATAATATTAAATATAAAAAAAAAAAAAAAATGAGAAGGACTCAAAGCAACATTAGGGTATTATGCTACAATCTACTATTTATGATAGTACTCACTAAAAAACGGTTAAAATTACTATGTTATTATGATGTTTGCTGTTGCAATAGAAGTTTTAATGGCAAATAGGGAGACCTGGTACCAGGAAGATGTAATGAAATAAGAAGAAATTGTTAAAAAATGTCTTTTAGTTCTTCCAATAGTAGATGTTCAAAAATTTCTAATTCTATGTGTGAATACAGAATGAAATAGTAATAATATTGTTCATGGTTTCTAACTATCGTTCTAGAAGCTATGATGAATAAAATAATTAGAGTCAAAGTTCATATTATAATATATTGTTCATATATATAATATGAAATTAGCTCATAATATAATATGAAGTTCATATCTTGTATTATTAGAAACGAATTTGATATTAGGCATATATTCTATTTTCTGGGCAAATAGCCTGTATGACAAAACAATGTTATAAAGAAATAAGTATTTTAAATCAGTATTCTACATACCAATTTAACTGAGACGCGACAAAATTTAAAAGCAAGCTCAGTTCATGGCCTTATTTTGCAAAATAGGAGCAGGTACTTTCATTAAATCACAAAGATGATTTCTTATGGGTCGAAGTTCAGATACTGATTGTTCCCAGTCAGTGACATTTAATTCAGTCAAAATTTTCATTAAATCTTGTTCTGGAAGATCCATTTCTTCCCCATAAAGAGTTAAAGCTTCATATGTTCTTAATGCAGCTACTTTCCGTATGCATTTATATTTATGACAAAGAAAAATACTTAACTGACAAAATGCTCTTTTTGCAACTGGTCCGTGTATCTGTAAAAACTTGTTATTAGTTCAAGATCATTTTATTATTTTTAATACTAAACATTGGAATATACTAACTACCTGTAAGAGCTGACAAAATACATTTATACTGCTAATTAACAATTTAGTATTGTTCGTATTTTTTATTTCTTGTTTAAGCAGTATTAGAATTTGTTCTGCAATTTCATTTTCAAAATCATCAAGAACGACTTGGATACAACCGGAACTAAGTAAGCGATCTAAGAAAGCTAGCATTGATGTAATCATTCTTTCATTTTTGTGACTTTCCTCAAAAATATTTAAAATTTTATAGCATAAACTTTTGAGACCCAATTCATCTAATTCTTGTAAATAAGAAAATAGGGAAACACTAGAATATTTAACCTGAAATGAAAAATCGAAAATGTTATACAAAAGATCGAATATTAAACATAATATATAATTCATTATATTTTCATTATAATTCCATACCAAAGATTCACTTAAACCACCAACACTAAATATAATTCCACGTAGAAGATTCATTGTATAAGGAGGATAAGATAACATTTTAATAAATCGTGGAAAAGTAGCAGATTCCATTCGCCATTCTATATTTTCTTTACATTCATCATAAGGAAAAATAGTTTTTAATTCTGCATGATATGGAATGTTTGGTAAAAGTGGATCATTATGAATAAGAGCACTGAAAACAATTCCGGCTTGCGCTCGAATTCCATCAATTCTTTCAACAGCTTGTTGTGCAATTCCTCCAATTATATTTGCCATTAAGTTTTCATTTAATACAGAAAATAATTTTGCTTGTGATACTAAGTTTGTTAACATCTGAAATTATTTAAAGAGTTTTAATTTAAGTAAACAAATGTATATGTAAATATGGGATATTGAAGATATTTTTACATGTAAACCAGTCATTGCTGCTTCTCGTACCCAAGCTCCTATATCTCCACGGCTATCTATAGTATATTCTTTCAATGCCAATAAATAACAATCATATAAGTTGTGAATATATATACGCCATTTATCTAAAAAATATAAAACATCATTTAAACAATATGTGAAGAATTAATTAATTAATTATTCTAAACTCCAATTTAAGAAATAACAAACCTGCTTCTTTTACTCCCAGAGTTTGACAAACCATTATTAATGCATGAATAGCTTCTTTCCTACTTTCTGCCCATTTTAAAGAACTTTCTGATATTTCAGTACATTTAATGAGAGCTTCTATTATATCTTTTACTCTTTCACAAATTATAAATAAAGGGAAATAGCCTACAAAAGAATGATTATTATTTAATAAATAAAATAAATACCATATTATGTTAAAGGTCATAATTGACATAATAGACCTAACTTTACGTATACTATGAAATACATTATACGATACCTTCCACAATAAAATTTTTAAGAACGTTTTCACATTACCTATAGCCTGTGCAAAGCCTATTCGAACAAGTTGATTACTTGATTGTAAATTATCAAGGTAACGATTAATAACAATATTGCGATCTTGATTATCCATGTTTGCATAGTATTTTCGGAAAAATTCTGTATGTGCTTCAGCAGCTTTCATCTTTACTACAGATACTTCATGACCCAAACATTCCTCTAAAAGATTTTGCCAGTCACCTTCAAAAATAATATTTGTTTATTTACACTGTGTTTAAATAATATAATATATAATATAATATATTGTAATGAAAATATAAAAAGTATTTACATATACTATCACAAAACATTATCAAATAGGAATTAATATTTTGTTTTACAATTTTGTTATAGATGGTTAACACTTTGTGAGTCAAACTTTAATTATATTTTCAGCATAAATTTATTAATTGTTGTAAATTTTTATGAATATTATATAATATTATATATGTTTTTATGTATGAAAATTTATAATACAAGATATCAAACTTACAAATAATTTCAACGGAAATTGGAAAATGAACAATAGAGCACTTTTTTATGAGCACAGCACATGCTTGTTTCATTAATTCTCCTCCTAGACCTTTGAATTGTCCTCTTTTCCTAAAAATGTTAACTATGTTTCTGACATTTTCCACAGCTGATAGTCCAATTATATCTTCAATTTTTTCATTGCAGCAATTATACAATGCTTCCAAGATTTCTGCAATAGCTAATACTGCACCATGTCTAATATTTAAATCAATAGAATTTAACATATCTAATAAATTTAATAAAACTGTATGCTTAATATAATTAGGATCAATAGATGTTAGATTGAAGAGGGCTTTGGCTGCAAGTTCTCTAATTGCTGTATCCCAATGTGTAACTTTTCTTGTAATCAAATGATCAATCAAAGATTTTGTATACTCTTCATATTGTGCAATTTGTGCACTAATTTTTAAGTATGCATGATTTCTAACTCCAACTTCAAAATAATCAGCAATTGTAAGTATCTCTATTCCATGTGGAAAATTTCCTTGTCTTCCTACATTTTCTTGGAATGCTGCAGAAGCAGCTCTTCTACAATTAATTTCTCGATCAAAACAAGTAACAACTACTAACATAGCTGCAATTTCTTTTACATATGGTTGAATTATATCAGAATCGTATGCTCTTGGAAATGACCAGCAAATATAACATGCAGCATCTCTAATTAAATATCCAATTGAACCATAAGCTCTTGGTTCATCAAATACTAAGGCTTGAAGGACAACTGGTATCACATCGTTTAGACGATGAGGAAGAAGAAGACCACGTCTTCCTAATTCTGCTAATGCCAGACAACCACCATGCCAAGCAGCATCCGATTCACGACCACAAAGAAGATTTAGCACAAATCCTACAACCTCATCTGCTAAATCCATTGGCAATCTTGCTGTTATTCTACCAATTCCTTTTGCAGCAGACCACCGTATTGTAATTGCTTTATCTCTAAGACCTTGTATAAGTTGTTCAATTATATCTTCTATTGCTGATGGAATGTCCCGGTCATCATGATTCGATGAAACATTTTTAATATCCTCCATACTTTCTATAATGTTAGAGTTAGTATTAATATTAGGATCTAGACATATAGGTCTACTAGTTCTTTGATATCTCCATGGAGCCAATTTTGTTCCTAGTAACACCAATCCAATTCTTTGTACAATTTTAATTCCAAACTTCCGAATAAGATCTGCAGGATTATCATTCAGATGAAATTCTAAAACTTTATCCAAAATCATTTGAATATATGGTTTAACATCTTCTCTTGCACTGTGTTTTAATATAGCTGCTATAACTGCTAATGGACCATGTCTCAAAGGATCAGTTTCTACACATTGTAAACTCCATGTTATCATTTCTTTCAAATACAACTTTTTTACATCTGATCTTGATAAAAAATTGGCAATTAGAAAAACTGCAGCTACTGCACAAGCGTCCTTTGATACGCAAAATAATTTGCATATTTTCAATATTCTAACTATTATTGTTTGCTCGGAATTAGTATCAGAAACTTCTAAACGTGAGAGTGGAAATGGTATCTTTGAAATTATAGAAAGCCAAATTAAAAGTACATAACGAGTTTCCCATGTCTCCACATCATTTGGATCTTGTTTTTCTAACATTCGTAAAACAGGGAAAAGATCTGCTACCTGTATCAAATTAAATTATATATTTGGAGATTAAAATATAAAAAAGAAAGAGAGAGAGAGAGAGAGAGAGCGGGAAAGGGGGAGAGAAAATGAAGTTAAAAAAATTAAAGCATCTGCATACCTCATGTGGAAGGTATGTAACAATCTTCTTGTATGTTTTAACGGACATAACAATGAAAATATATTTAAAAGCATTATGCCGCATAATTTCCGTAGAATTTTCATCTCTGATAATACCAATCAGTGGCTGTAGAATATCATCCAAATAAGGATCTAGCAATTGCCTTTGATCCTGATATTGTGATAAGATAAAATTAAATCGGTCTCGATTCTTTTCAATAAGGCTCGGAGAAAGATCCACCTTTTTTAGTTCAGTAATTAAAAAAGTCACTTCGTCGATTTCTTTAAAAGCACTAAATCCACAACCAATTATTTCCGATTCTGGACAATCATTTAACACCATTTTTTTTATTCGTCACGTTTCGTGTTATTCGGAAAAACGACTACGATCAATTACAATTCATTCCTATACGATTACGTTTACGTATGACAGCTCAAAAATATGAAGAACAGATTCTTTCGAACGATTTCACGAAAAACGATGCTAAATGGCGCATGCGTGGCTGTACAATAAACCTTTTATGAGTTTATGTAGCTTACACAAATATCCAATTTGTATTTGTTTGAGACAGTTTATTATAAATAATGGAATGTCTTCTTTAAGAATATAGGGTTTCTAAAATAATGTTTCAATTAATCATAAGGTCTAATTCGAAAAAAATGTATGAACTGAAAATTAATAACATTTGATAATTACATTATGAAAACGATATTTGCTAGTGATACATTATCTGTGCAATAGAAACTTTGTATGAAAAAAATGTTATTCTATATTTTTGATCTATTTTTTCATATAGAATCTCCCTTTTTCCAATTATACCACTAGTTACAGAGCATTCTATACATATGATTTGAAATAAAATAATAGAATTATAAAGTAACATTTTTTCCATGTTTTAAGGTTGTGAGATCATTTCTGAACAACTTTATTACTGTTAATTGAATTTATTTCTCTGTCAACAAAATGTAATTTTGAAAAGAATTAAAAGTATCAGGTAAAAAACTCATTGCCATTAAGTGGTCATGTAATTTTAATTTTGAATTTTACATTATATATATATATAGTTTCTATAAGAATATAGACATTAGTTTGTAGCAGCAGTATGATTAATTATTTTTTGTCATTAACAGTTTTAATAATAGGTACTTTAATTATAATAAAAGCTGGTTTAATTTTAATGATAGTCACTTTAATTTTAAATATAAACTGAAATGAAATTATTTAAACCATTCATATCTTTTTGTATTTGTTAAACCAATTCTGAGGATATTTATTAACAAATGTAAAAGATAAAATAAAGTTATAATAGAAGCAATTATACTAAAAATATATATATATATATTTTAGATATAATAATAAACTTAAAAAATTTGAATAATTTCTAAGGAAATTATATTCAGTAATGATATTCACAATAAGTTTGTAAATTATTAGAATAATACGTTCTAACATTCATACATTTAAAAAATGTAGAACAATGTAAATTATCACAGTAAGTCAATTTTTTCATTATTTACATTAGTGTTATTTGTTATTATATATTATCATGTAATCTTTTTCTGTCGTTATGTCTATAGAATTTGTTAAGTTAGTTTATAATATTTACTAAAAATGCTATTGTCATAATTATCATTATTATTTTAACTCATATATGTAGAATAACGAATAAGCCCATTCTGAGATTTCGATGCATTCTAAAAATTCCTGTGACATAACCTGTTATGAGCAATGTACAAATGAAAGAGTATAATATTCGTAACTTATTTTTGATTTTACAAATTCATCAAACTATCATTGTACGTAATTATACTGTATAATTGATTACTTTGTAATGTTCCATGTGTAAGAAATGTTGAAAAGCAAGTAAAAATGTTTATCCGTGAACTGAAAGTGCTACTTCGTACCGTTTCATCAAAGCGGTGGTAGAATCAAGAACTTCTAGGTTTCGGAAAAATGGAGGTCGCAGCTTGATCGAAATCGTGGATCCACCTCGTTTAAGAAGAGTTAAATTGCGTTATTTTTTTGTGGGATAATACAGTTCTAATACGTTTCCTTGATTCTTGGTATTCTATTTTATTTATAAATTCAAAATCTATAAAGTAAAGACCGATTTTTACGCAGTAAAATGCAGGAGAGACGGTACATCTCTATTGTACGCTTTTCTCAATATACTTTTAAATCTAAAACTTTTACTGAATTTTGAAGTATTCTAGTTGTTAAGAAAAATAATACATGTTCTTTTTAAACCTTAGTTTTCATATATAATTCTGTAATTTTGTAAATAACATCTTCAATTTTTCAACTATATTTATTCTCATATTGTTTCTTCTTTAACACATCTAATTTTCTTAAATTTATAACTAGTTGTCATAGTACGATTTATGAATTTCATAAACATTTTACTTTGTAAGAAATTTGATATTACGAGCTTATATAATTTAATAATGTATTATTCATTGCAGTTTTAACAAGATAATACGTTGGATATACAACGCTCAATACAAAATGAAATCAAAGACAAAAGCTAAAAAATCAAATGGGAAATTTGGGAAAGTTAAATTTTCTCCTAAAGGAATTACTTCTGTAAATCCAGACTTATCACAACTACATCCGCCTATAGACATAAGTGATTCGACTTTATATCGTGTGAGCAAAATTTTAGAAAATGGCAGTGATGAAGTTAGATCTATTCTGGCATATGAATGTGATTTAGTATATGAATGTCGCATATGCCGAAGCCTTTTTAGAAGTTTGGTCAATTTTATTTCTCATAAACGTGTCTATTGTAAAGAAAAATTTGATGTTACATTTGTTAGGGACTCCTCCAACGATTATGATATAGTATGTATGATATAGTATATGATATAGTATTTTAATATATTTTTATATAAAGACAAGATTGCTAAAAATTAATATTTGAAAATGTATCTAAAGATTGCTTAACTAATATTTTGATGGAATCTAACTTTGATAAAATGAGTCATATGGCAAAAACTAGATAATAAGATGTTTAGATGATTCAGAACCTTATCTGTCTTCAAAATTATGTAATATTTTCAATTAAAAATATATAGAATATTAGATAATGCATTTTAAATTTAGAGTTATAAAATATAAATAATCTGATATAAACCTAATATTAAGAATAAAAGGAATTTTGTTTTTATATAATTGCAATATTTTGTGATAATATTGGTGAAATATCTCATTTAATTGTTGTTTGAAATACCGTTAAATGTTTTAATTTGGATATATTTACTTAAGACTAGATAATTTTAATTAGTATCTAATCTATACATATTCGAGTAGTAACAATATTTTTACTTAAAGAAAATTTTTTTATTTCATATACATAAAGAAAAATATAATATAAAATGATCATTCTACATAATACTTACTACAACTTGTTTTGTAAATTATCTGAATCTGTTATATTTTTATCAAGTTGTCACAATTTATCTTAGAAATAGAAATGCATATGTATATTATGTATAATATATCATATGTGTATATTTTTATTATGTATAATATATTACCTGTATATATATAAGTATATATATGTATATGCATATGTAGTATATGGATTGCATATGTTACAGACTTCTACGAATAATTTAGACATACAAAAAACGCAGGGCCTATTTAAAGAAGGATGTGGAAATGATCGAATTTTAAGAAGTCAAGCTTGCAAACAAAAGGAAAAGAAGGATCTCACCGCGATTGTTAATACGCTGCAGAAAAAACAAATAGAGAACATACAAACAAACACTCAACGATTATGTTTGGAGACTGTACATTCAAATTCATCGGCAGTATATCAAACTGTTGAATCAGTGTTTTCAACTGAGAGTAATACAGATTTAATGAAAGCACAGGTATTTATAAATAATTATAATACTTGCAAATAATTACAAATAGAATTAATTAGAGCTATTTAAATTTTGTTCCAATACATTAATGATTTATTAATGTCTCAACCAAATAATATTTAGGTAACAGAGCTAAAAAATATAAATGAGAGGACTGTAATGTTAGATCTGAATGGCCAAGTCTTAGAATTTAGTCAAAAGTTGAGTGGTAATACAGTAACTCAAGTTCGTAATAATGAAGAAAGTGATAAGGAAGTTATTTGTCCTATATGTATGTTTTTATTATTTTGTCCATTATATGCATAATAATACTTATTCATCTTAAATTGTAATTGCATTGTTGTTTAATTTTTAGGTTATGCAAAATTTTCAACGAAAAAAACATTAACAGTTCACACAAGGACACTACATACATCTCACAGGTTATGTTACCCATGTCCTTGCTGTTCTAGTACATTTGCAAATACGTGGAGTGTTTATAGGCATCTCTTTAAAGGTGTGCAAAAAGTATTATAATAATATTTTTATTAATTCCAATAATTTTCATTAATGATTATGTAATTAAATTTAAGTAATTTTTATAACTTCTTGAGGAAAATAATTGGAATTTTAATTCTTTTACAACTGCAAATGAGATATATCGCTGCATGGATGAGATACCTTGCGTGTCTTTATTAGGATGCTGAATGTCTTATTGGAAAATTTGGGATGAAACATTGACAAAATGGTGATTGACGTATACATTATATTCTTATAAATAAATGCAACTCTAAATGTTGTAGTTAGAAACAGAGAGAGCTGCAGAATATCAGAGAGAGTCTGATGATTAACATTCAATTGTAAATACCGACATAAGATATTTTCTCCGTAGCATTGCATAAATATTATTGCAGAATGAGATATCTCGTTCATAGCGTTGCGTAAGCGACATCATTATGGTGGCGCATTTCGTCTATGGTGTTGATAAATGATATTGTGGTAACGAAATATCTCGTCGGCAGTTGCGAAAGGATTAATAATAAGGACTAAAAATTCTACAAGAATTAATTTTTTAGAAGTTAGAATTCTTTTAATGAAATTTTTAAATACGAAATATAGTTCATAGAAAATCTAATGAACAAGTGAGGAAACTCAGATCACAAATTCAAGAGAAAGCATTTATTAAAGATACTACCATTGCTGAAGATTTACAAAAGGAGGATGCTCAAAAAACTTTAGTGAATAGTGCACTAAGGGCTAATGAAACACAGGTATTTTGATAATTATAGTTATATCTTTGTCTTTATTGAAGTATTGTTAATATAAAATACATTATTTTAATAGGAATGGATAGATCAGTTAGAATTGGATACAGAGTTACAAAGATGTGGTGGATGTGGAAAGAGATTTGATAGAAAAGCAGCGTTATCAGCTCACTTGCAATATTGTAATAGGCGTGTTGCAGCATATGAAAGTATAACTAAAGACAAAAAGATCAATAAAATTCCATCAAATGATGTTTCAAATGGAAATACTAATGAAACATCTATTCGCGTGGAAGCAGTTGCCAGTTTAAGTAAAGCCGACTGGGATATGTTAAATAGCGAAGGATTAGTTTCACAAAATGTATCTAATGGAAATATTGCAAGAATCCTTACAAATGGAGTACAAGAAAACTTGGTGAAAGACGATCTTTCTTCTGCAAGTGATGTTTCTGACCCTTTAGAAATTGTGTATACTAGTATAAACAAACATAAAGCTAATATTGGAAGCAAGAAACGAAAAAATAAGGAAAGTACAAAAAGATTGAGTAATAATGCAGGTAAAAACAATATCTCATATTTTATACCTATAAGCTTTAAGATGTTATAGTTTATACAAATATATTTTACAAATCTTTTTATTTTGATTTTTGTTTCGGCAAAAAGAATATAATATATAAAACAAAAAGTATGTAATATGATATATTATATCATTCCTAGAAAATATTGCAAAAGGCATATCCGTAGAAGCGAACGTTGGGCATGACACAGCAACTGAAAAACTGGATCATGTATTATCAATGGAAAAGAAAGTAGCTTCAATAGTAAACTTTGAGAAGCTTCAGTGCCTTCCATGTAAACGAAAATTCCCTTCTGTGCATAATCTAAGAAGACATGCTGCCATTCATATTGGATGGAATCGTTATCAATGTAGACTTTGTGACTATAAGTGTTTCGTTAAGTGTGATTGTATAGCACATTGCAATAAAGTTCACAACGCTCAAAACAATCGTGTTGTTATAGATGAAATGATAACTCAGATACCAGATGACCAGTATTTGTGTGGTCAAGATATTACGTCGAATATAACGAATTTAGAACAGGAGATTGATGCTCCAGAAGTTGTAGAAGTTAACATTACACCAGGAAACATGGGATTAGAAGTTAAAATGAGAGAGAAAGGGACGAATGAAACAGAGACAAAAATAGTTGATAAAAATTCAATAGTAGTTCATGAAAATGGTAAAACTCAAGAAACTATGGATAATGGTATTAAAGAAAATAATTTGGGAGCGGATCAAGATCTTAGAAAAATGGTGATGGAAGTTATCTTTGGATCTTCTGAAGTTCACTCCGCAAAACAAACAGGTGTGAAAGAAACTGAACACTCTAGTTCAAAATTACAAAATAAAGGGGAAGGAGCACAATTTAAGGATTCTAATTTAAAGGAAAGTGCGTATATGCAAGACAATTTAAGACCCCAGCGTCCTATTCGTAACAAAATAAAGCCTCTAAATAAGGATTTCATCTACGATTTAAAGGAGGTCACATTTCGTAAAGATTCTTTGATCGTGAAATCTTTAAACAAGCCACTTGCCAAAAAATCTCCGGTACAGGAAGACGACAATTTGGAGAAAGATTTAGACCAGCCGTCCAAGCGTTTTAAACCTATAGAAAATGAAGAAATATTAATTCCTTGTGCAAATAACTCCATAGTAAACAAATGCGAAATTGAACTCAGTAGAGGTTTTAAAAATAGTTTTACTGTTTCTCAGTGCCGCAATTAGTAAACATTGTATCATAATAGAGTCTCCATTCAGTCAGCAATATATTGTTTAAATTGATATTATTCATCTTGATGAACAAATTTTTAGTAAATTTTTAAATTGTATTCTTCACAAATATATATATATATATGTATGTATAATGCATATTTGTCCATTAATGTTAGTAAATTTAAGATATTTAAAAATATTAAATATTTTCACTTTTGTCGTGCATTATTAAGAATTTAATTCTTCAACACATTATTTTCTTAATTAATCCGAAATTTTTATTTTCTGCTATATGTAGATTTACTTAAAAAGTTATCTAGAATATGTAATAATAAAAAAGAAAAGATAGCAAAATGTAGATAATAACACATTTTTTTATGTAATACTAGTTATATGAAGAAAAACATTATTAAAATTTGTAATGTATTGTATGATAATTCATACAATATAATTGTTGTTTAACGCAGTCTAATTATTTTGTTTTGTTTCTTTCAGATTAATTAAACGCAGATATTCAAATAAATTTATTTTAGATTTGTATGTTTATTGTGTTTTAAATTATTACAAGCATTCATAACTATTTTTGGTTTTTATAGATTAGGGTGATATTATTTTTTTAATTTAGAACTGAAAAATATTCTAAATAATAATAATTTGTGAAAACTATTAAGGAATAAATATGTCATATATAATTTCACGTTATATATAGATAATTTATATGCTTATACAATATTAATAAGTTA
Source organism: Bombus huntii (assembly GCF_024542735.1). Classification (NCBI taxonomy): domain Eukaryota; kingdom Metazoa; phylum Arthropoda; class Insecta; order Hymenoptera; family Apidae; genus Bombus; species Bombus huntii. The sequence continues at coordinate 5,189,709 of NC_066254.1, forward strand.
TAAATATATAGAATAACGTAAAAATAAGCAGAAAAATTCTAACATGGGATTAAAAAAACATGGATTATTTATAAATGTGTACAAATAGAAAATGATTAAAAAAATCATCTTGTAAAAATAAATTATAAATATATGTATGTGATGGTTATAGTTATAATAAAATATCTGCAATAGCTTTATTGGATTTTTAATATTTTATTGATTAATAAATTAATTTCATTTGTAACATTATGCGATGATAAAATAATAATTAGACAAAATATGTAATATGTATCATGTATAGGCAATGTTTGGCTTTTCATTTAAATTTAAATGTTATTAAATTAATTTTCATTTAAATAATTGTTTACGTAGACTCATTTGTTATTTGAAAGTTGAAAATTAAATTGATCAGAAGAGTTGTTGAACAGTTGACGGGTGTTTTAAATATACATATTTAGCAGATTAGGCATTTAAATTTTGAGTTAAGTCTTAAGGGTCCCCGGGACAACAAAAAGTTATTTAAAGCAGGTCCGTAGTAAACAAAAGATTAAGAACCGCTTGTGTATATATTTGCGTAAAGGCGCGAAAACTTTCAACGGTATGATTTGTTTATGTTTGAGATGCTAGCCACTGATTAGTCAAGAGAGCTCCTATCACAGCAAAGTTTCCGCCATTGGTAGAAGAACTACCGCGACAGGTACCTGTGGTAGATGCGCGGCAAACAGCATCGAGAGACAGCGTTTCTTTTTCTGCTCGTGTCAGTGTCTCGAGAAATCTGTTAGTACGGATGACGCCGGTAAAATTATTACAATTCGATTCTATTATCTTTACAATGGTGATAAACAGTGACGTGGTGTGAAGTGCATTATTTGCGTTAACCTTCTAATTTCCTGGAACCTTTTGCTGAAGGATTTTAGGCGCGGTATCGTAAACGTAAGTCATCTGTTCTTTTGCTTCTTTCTTTTCCTATATTCCGTTAAGTATCACTTTTCATTTTTAAATTCCCACTAAACGCGAAACTTTTGTTCAAGTGTTTTCTACATAAAATCTATATTAGTCTATAAAGCGATTTATTAATATTAATTTTTGTTCCTGTTATAAACGTGATTTTTTTTTGTGTATTTAGCATTTCATTTGTTTTCTCGTAACGTTCATGTGTAATATGTACGACTACGAATAAAAATGAGATAGTCTTTCGTATCTGATAAATTTTACGGAATTTTTTAATAGAATTCAAAATTAAACCGAGATTAATATACGTTAAGAATAATATAAGCTAAAATATCTGATGTTACAAAAGTATATTGAGTATATTGAGTATATTGAGTATATTAAGTATATTGATTGTAAATATATCGATTCTTTTTTTCTTATTACGTTATCTGTTTATTACATTACTTACAAAATTTGAAGTTTTCGTTTATTTAAAGATTTGTTGTTATTTTCGTTAGCGACCATTTTCTCAAAACACTTTAAATTTGATTAGAACAAGCTAATTTAATAAAGACTGAAATATAACCAACAGATGAGTTTAATAATAAAATCTTATTTCATAATTGATTCTTTTTAATAATTCTCTACTACATGTAATGTATATGTGAATAAAGTTGGTTTTCAACCACAATTACATTTTTATATTGGTTAAAACATATACGTATGTAGTTTTATTAATAACAGTTTTCATAAATAACCTTTCTCTTATTATTTGTATTGTTCTGCTTGGTTATTAGTTTTCCTATTAGTATTTTACAGCATTATAATTTTCTCACGAAATTTTACTCCTATTTGTTATACTATTTTACGTGTTTAACCAAATTTTGTTAGAAATGAGTGGATATAAAAATATTGGCTTCCCTGGAAAACCACGTGCATTCATGAAACGTAATGTTTACTTTATCTCTTTTGTGTAATATGTCGTAAATAATTTATTAATCGAATTTTGAAATCAGAATTGACTATCTTACATTCGTTTTGTAACGAGGTGTACGACTTTCCCTTCTTGGAAATTCTCTCCTTTCTTTCTATCCTTGTCTTCCTTGTCCTACCTTCCCCTTCTCTTTCCTTTGCCTCTTTTATACCGTTTCTATATTTACTTTTTGATAAGAGAAAAGATTTTGTATAGTATCTGTTCGTAATCTTATTCTTCTAACAGGTATCTTTTGTGTGTGTGTGTGTGTGTGTGTGTGTGTGTGTGTGTGTGTGTGTGTGTGTGTGTGTGTGTGTGTGTGTGTGTGTGTGTGTGTGTGTGTGTGTGTGTGTGTGTGTGTGTGTGTGTGTGTGTGTGTGTGTGTGTGTGTGTGTGTGTGTGTGTGTGTGTGTGTGTGTGTGTGTGTGTGTGTTAAACAAACAACATTAATACATCGCTGAATTATTTTCATTATTTAATGTCTCAGTCATAATTTATAATTTCCTAATTTGGGTAAACTTTTCCTCTGGGAATTATTCGTCTTTTAATTCGTTTTTCTTCCCTTTTTTCTTGCATTTTCTGGTAGTGCTCGATGAATAAAGGCGAAATACAACGGTTAAGTTCAGCAATCTATTGGTTCAAAAGTTTCACGTCTTTAAAGTTTGGTTCTTCGGACGTATTGTACGGCTTTATTCAACGCGATAATTAAATATATAAATTAAATAGATAAATTAAACGATAAATTTTAATATCTATTTAGATACTACGGACTACTATGCTGAAAACAGAATATCGTTCTATCATCGATATACGAATCGATTTGTCAAATAATATATTTCATAAGGTCTTCTCATAACCTTTATTATCTTAAAAAACATATGGTGAATTCAGAAGCCAGTCAGTGCAAGTCGATTAGCATTAAAACCGAGATGAACGAGATTTTTACAAATTGGTTGTAAAAAAAATAACGATGCTAGGAAAGATGTGAAAAAGGATTTTTATTATAAGATAACATACGGATGAACTTAACTGCGAGAGAAACAAAGGAAAATCGCAATGACTTTTTAAAAGAAATCAAATTGAATGAAAAAATTGTGACCTATATCAAATGTCACTCATTGTCGTTCTCTGTATCAAGGTTCGTTAATGGATGGTAATGCAGGATGGTAAAATGGATGGTAATGCAGCGGAATATAACATTGTAGGTGAAACGTGTGCTTCTTTTTCATTTCTTTCGCCGATCTACGGGTCTACGGGTCTACGGGTCTACGGGTCTACGGGTCTACGGGTCTACGGGTCTACGGGTCTACGGGTCTATGGGTCTGGATATGGTGGTGGGTTTTGAACGACATTGAGCAAACTCGAAGGCCTTCCTTTTGACACCGGCATCACGTTGATCTCATAAATTGAAAAATCATTCTGCATTTATATTATCTTGTCTAATTAAACACATTTATATCACTCTTCTAATTTCTTCTCTGCAACTATTGCACTTGCTATTTGGTACTTTGCTTTTTGTCTTTTGATAACCAGACTTTCGCAATATGTATCCCCCTCTACCTCATATAAATTTCATTATATGAGATTGAAAATATCCTCGATTATTTTATCTTATACTTCCAGATGTTTTTTTAGTTAGTATCTAAGAATTAGAAAAATTAAAGTACATAATTAAGTAGAGAAATATCTGTTTGTAATAAGAAATATAGAAGCTATATTCCACCGTTCCTATGTATTATTAAAGTAAGACTGGGAAGATGAAAGTAAAGCGTATTTTCGTAAAAATCGAAATTCCGTCGCATGAAGATCAAGTGGACGAGTTGAAGAAAGAAAGTCTCGGATAAAATCTTTCACAGTAATACCCGAGCAATTAAACGTATTTGTTACTTACTTGTAATATATGATATATTGGACAAGGGATGAATAATAAAAGAAAAAAAGCTACTCTTGTGATGAATTGTGTTTCCATAACAACACATAGCATGCACTTTGCACGATGTCAATGCCCTCGTCATGTTACGTGCTCAAGCTCGTTCGAACGAATATAATTGGACTACATATTTTGAGAAAGTGGTGGAAGTCGATTTTGTTGAAAAAAAATCGAGAAAACGGAAAACCTTCCTATGCGTTTATGCGAACTTTTTATTTATTTACTATCGATGTATAATTTAAATGTCTAAAACATTCGTTTGTTTCAATTAATCGACATTTCCTTACTATACGGAGTTAATATTATCGTTTGTCTATTTTGAAAGTAATACGACTCCATTTCCTGTAATCTGTGTAGCCTGTCCAAACATTCGAGGAACCAATAATCAAAAACAAATGATATTTTCAGATTAAACAACAGCATTTTGTTTTTTAGTGTTCTTACAATTAAACGATTAAAGCGTGAAACAATTCGCGAGTAATATATCAGAGTAACTTCTTTTATCTTTGTGTTGATCCGAATTGGAAGCGAGTTAGCCCCTTGGATAGGGGGCGTCGATCGGAACAGGTAACGATCGAAAGGAATAACGTTCAGCGAATAAGCTGGCTGCTGCAACATATCCCAAGCGAGACTCATTACGACGATAAAACAGTGTGTGGCCTGCCGTTGTCACGCGGTAATTTCACAGAACGTCCTCCTTTGTCGGTGCCCCAACCACCGCATCTCGTCCAAAGACACATTTTTTCTCGATGTAATTGGTCGCTCGCCCGATAGATAGCTCAAAGTTATAGAAAGCAACGTCGAATACTTTGAACTTTGCTTAAAAATTTGCATTATTCTTTTCTACACCCGATACATACTAGGCAAAAATATTTATAACGTTATTATATATTCTATATATTTTCTACATTTTCTATCGTACGATACATTTTATTTTCATATCCGTCAATATCGTATTTATATACATATAATCGTATAACACATTGCATCATGTTTATATACATTAAGAAAAGAATTACGTACATTTCAACCAGTATGCTGGCTACATTTCTAACTAATTTTGCGAGAAATGGCAGAGCTATAGCGCAAAAGCATACTAGCTAACTAACATACTGTGCTAAGAAAATTGGCTCCAACAGGCCTTGAACATCTGAGACCTCGGATGCCCCTGGAACGTCTTCTACGCTATAACAATCAACAATCCGGTCTCTTCTTCCGTTAATATCTTACGATCTATCCTCGTACTGACAACATTATAATTGTCTCTATATAATTTACAAACGTATTACGTTACGTTTCGAACGTGTCACGTGTCACGTGTCACGCGTCACGCGTCACGCGTAGTTTAGTAACCGCTACGATTTATTACCGAATATATTCGACGAATATATATATATACCGAAGAATTTCACCACTCACTGTCACGCTTTTGTTCATCCTCATTCTCAATCGCTTCTCCTCTTCGTAAATATCGTAATTTCCACGAACCTAGGAAGCACGGAATTTGTCTTTCCTCTCGTTCTATAATGTTGTCTAACTAGGAAATCCACGGACGACGGGAGACAAAAGTCAAGTTTAGAAAGGCAGAGAGAGTATACAGGGTGTGGGATCGTAATACGTGGGATCTACTCGAGGACAGTGGACAGTGGACAGAGTGGACAGTGGACAGTGGACAGTGGACAGTGGATAGGGGAGAAAGGAAAGAAAGGAAGAAGGAAAGAGTTGGCGTAAACGCGTGTTCAATTTGACCTTATTTCAAAGTTATTATCGCTTCTATGTCTCGATAACAATCCGTACCTGCTTACCTTCGCAGAAGGTGCTCGAATGGTTCGGTCTCTCGAGAGACAACGTCCGTGAGCAAACGTAGGAAGAACGTGCTTTTTACCCCGTTTGGCGAGCAACGATCTCGCTGTGCGATGCTGTGAAGGTAGAACATTTGAAAATACTAAAAACGTAATTTGACAAATCTGAAAATGCAAGATTTTCACCAAGTCACACGATTTTTCGACAAATAAATTTTTAAGTTAACGACACGCTGTTCTTTTTTATTTTTGTATCGGCGTAGTTGCCATTTGTTGGAACAATGTTCCAAGAGTCAAAAGCGAGTACGAATATTTTGTTGTCGACAAAAGCGGAAAGCAAAAACACGCTTTAAGCGGTAATAAGTACTTGGATCGGAAAGTGGTTTTCGTTCTCGTGAAACGTTATATGCTCGACTGGTTGGTCGTATTAATGGCTATTTGTTCGGCATTTAATCTGTTTAATTTTAGCGGTTCAACGAGTTTGACAACTTTCGACGATGACGCAATAACGTGCCTGCAAATGTATATCGTATCCTCGTTGCATAATGCACGCACGTATGCAAGCCTAGAACGCGCTTTTATACGAGAAATCTAACGTAACGCTCGTAACGATTCTGTTTACAGCTTTTACGCATAGTACAAAGGGAATCTACGACACAACTAATACCCTTGCATCGTTTATACTAAGCGAGCGAACGAATAATCCAAATTTTTCAGCGCAACTCAAAGTTTACTTGAAAAGAAAAACATACCGCAAGCCGTGGGATCGAGGAATTCGTTCGTCGTTGCTCTCTGTAACTTTGAGCCACTTGTTGGGTAAACGATAAAGTGTCGCGTCTTTACACGAGATCCGATCGTCGGGGCACCTACGAAGGAGGACGTTCCGTGAAATTACCGCGTGACAACGTCAGGCCCCACGTGGCTTCTATGGATAAAAGACGTCATGACGAGTCTTGGTTGGCACGTCTTACAGCAGCCAGCTTATTCGTTAGACGTTGCTCCTTACGATCGCTGCCTATTCCGGTATTCGCTTGCAATTAGCAAATCGGATAGAAAATTGAAACTTGCCTGTTGGATCCTCTTTAAAAACACCGTACCTCAAAGTTATAGAAAGGTACATTGCACGGCCGTAGCTAAAGCGTATATCGTTACGAAATATCAATATCGTTGTTAAAATACAAAATACGGAGATTATAGTAGGTTGTAGGAGAGACACAGAGATAGAATAGAGATAAATAGAATGCAGCGGGCGTAAAAAAGATGTGTAACCTTTTTGCGAGTAAGCAATTGGCGAGGTGGCAATTCTCGTTCGGAGGACGATGACACGTGGAAAATTAGGTCAGCAGACTCGATTATACCCGACCAACGGGTCGCTTTTCTTTTTCTTCGATACTTACTCTCGTTACTCTTGGCTTTACCCTTGGCGGATTTACAATTAAAAATGACCGTGTTTCGCGTACTTTGTTCGTCCGTACTATGTAACCTCCACTATCCGAATTAATGGGAAGACGTAACACTTCGAACGAGGGAATTTTCGGATAATGGAAGCCGCGTCTCTCTTTATAATTATTTTTCTTTTTTCTTTTTCTTTTTTTCCTTTTCCTTTTTTCTTCCTTTTTTTCAGCATAAGCAATCGAAACGTCGACGACGATATTTATACAAATTTCAAAACTTTTTCGTACAATATATATCCAGATACTGTGTCGTACCTTCGTCGCTGATTTATTACCATTGTTGTACAACAGATAGTAAATATTTATTTCTCAATTCAGCTACAAATTTCTTATTTCTCAAGTAATTTTCAATTACGTGTTTCTATTTTTGGCTTAGTTAATTACGAATCTTCTAACGTTGTAGATTTTTCCAATTTTTCAAATACTTTCACGCCTTTCTCTAACTTTCGAAGCATCTTTTCTTCCCTTTCAATACGACGCTCTATACGACACGTTTCCACTTTGATGCCGTTATACGCATATTATACGCATATTAACGCGTGGAATATTAACTTGGTAGCAAAATAATAGAAAAATAATAGAAAAGTAATAGAAAGAATGATAGAAAGGACGTGTGATAGCGGAGGACACGAGCAAGAAATATTATAATAATAATATAATAGAAGTTTGCAGCGTTGTGATCGCTAGCCCCCGTGTGTGAAGCTAGCCCCTGTTCTTTAAATCTCGTATTTGTTGTTTTCATTGGTCCAAGTTGTTCTACGTTTGCTCTAGATCGTTTCAACTAGATAATCGTTTATCTCGAAAGTGTAGGATTTCGAAGCTATTACATGTACTGATGTACAAGTAGTTGAAAGGGAACGCGAGAGTTTGAGTTTCGTCGCGATGATGTAATTTTTTATGAATTTACTCGTATAACGGTGTATCCAAGTTGTAGTACTCCGATGCGAATAGACCATCGTTAACACGATTAATTATGCAAAATTCTCTTCTTTGTACGAGCTTCGTGAGAAGCAGATAACACACGAGAATACGTTTACGAACGTGTGTAATTACCGCGAACAAGCGTAATTTAAAATAACGTCTACTTAGCTTTTCTGAATTTTGCAGATTCCTCGGTTTATTCAAAAGAATATAATTCGATATCGATCATATACGAATGACGGAACGATCGGACGATTATGTCGTTGCGTCTTCTTATGCGTCTTCTTATGCGATATACATACGTACTCGTATATTGCGTAACGTTGTTGGTAAACTAATTTGATAATAATAATGATTCAGTAGCACGATATTATTAACCATGCAAACGCCTTATAACCTGTGCACAGAGTGCGCACGATATCTACGTAATAGGAAGCACGAGCCAGAATATTATAAAAGCAATCTTTCTTTCGTAAGATACAAGTACGAACATTGTTGATAATTAATATGACGATATATAGGGTAACTGCGTCTAATATGGAACACTCATGATTTTAACACTCATGATTCTTCCCCGAAAACAGAAACACGCTTCTTTCTTTCAACATTTATCCGCCCAAAATCCTTTTAACCGTTAAATCGCACAACTTTTCTAGCAGATTTAATTCGGTAAAGTTGCATTCCTTTTGTGACTGCTAACGTCTTAATCCTACTTCCAACGCCTCGGACATCGCCGTTGTCGCTATATTCGTGTTTCGATTTCGTTATCCATTATTATACACGCAACACTAGTCGTGTCGATCGTGGCCGATCGTGATCGATCGTGGTCGATCTTGGTCGATCGAAGAAGATTCGCCGCGTTGAAGCGATTTTATCGGATCGGCGTTATCACGACCATCGAATTCTGCGGTACGGTACGTTGTCAGACGATGCGGTTCCTAATTTTCCGAAGCACATTCTTCATGATCCCGATGAAAACGGCGAATACGTCGCACCCACTTTTCGTTATAACCGCCACGTTAATTACCGCCACGAAATAAATACAATTCCGTATCGTCGTCGTTAGCAGCGTCATTGACGCGTTCCATATTACGTACGATCGACAACGCGATAAATTTTACAAATATATATCTCGGATAAACGATCGATTCTGGCCTCATGGTTGGATTTTTAGTTAGCAAGAAACTATCGGAAAATATCTTTTACTTTTGTTTGAGAAAATATCGAAAGATATTTTTCAATCGAACGATCATCGGCGTCACGCATCGTTGGTAATAGAAGATGCTTTTACGTTACAAGCTGCAGCGCAAAGATAGGAGAGGTAAAGCGGACATTCGCAGCGGGACCGCGATGTAACTCGGCCTAATAGCTTCCTGATTATTTCGTGAGCCGCTCAGCTGATTCCCTCTGCCTTCTGCTGCGATAGTTTCATTCCTCGTTGCCATCGGGGCGATGAGTTATTTCTTCGCGTTTACGTTTGTGTTTGCGTTTGCGTTTGCGTTTGCGTTTGCGTTTGCGTTTGCGTTTGCGTTTGCGTTTGCGTTTGCGTTTGCGTTTGCGTTTGCGTTTGCTTCGGATTATTCCCTGTATCTCTACGCTTTTTTTCTATTATGGATCTTAAGCGATTTACCACTGCCTCGTTTCTCCTGCCTTTCACTGTTTCCTCCTCGCTCGATACGCTAGGCTATATCCCATAGCAATTCTCTGGCGAGCGTTTTAACGTACCTATTTCAATTTTACGAGGAACGCATTTTCTCTTTTCGTCTTCCAACCAGTGTCCTCTCTAGATGCTCTAGATGTTCTAGATGCTGTAGATGCTCTGCCCTTCCCACCGTTCGTATATATTTATGTCTCCTCTTATCGTATCTGATGTTTGTGATTTTATCGTACCGCGCCTAGTATTACTATTCTTTGTCCCTTCCAGTTACAGTTTTAACTATATTCCATCGTTGCAAACGTTTCGCTCCTAGCTAACACACACACACACACACACACACACACACACACACACACACACACACACACACACACACACACACACACACACACACACACACACACACACACACACACACACACACACACACAGACAGAGAGAGAGAGAGAGAGAGAGAGAGAGAGAGAGAGAGAGAGAGAGAGAGAGAGAGAGAGAGAGAGAGAGAGAGAGAGAGAGAGAGAGAGAGAGAGAGAGAGAGAGACCCATACCTTCGATAAAACTCTCAACTGTCTCGCGTATTCGGGTAACCGGGTAATTTTTGTATACCCGGGTGTCCTACAGGTACCCTTCGTGCACGTCGATGTACGTACGTCATTATCGAAGCTGGTTTAGAATAGTTACAAACGGTTTGGAATCGCGTGCCAATACTTTTGTCCACTGTACGTATACCTACTACGCGTGTGCAATACTATATACTTTACGTTACATGCGTTGCAGTCGTCGATACGTAAACGCTGTAACATCGAGATTACTTTTGACGAAATATGAGGCCGTCTTAATAACATCGAATGCATTAACGCGTCATTCGTTAGATGCTGTATTCGACTATGAATGCAAAGGACGTATTCTTAATTAACAGAAATTCGTCCTAATTCGGCCAATTTTCGCAGCTCTTTGTTTCCCGCCTACGATGATTTCAACGACGAATACGTCGTCTTAATCGAGCAACTAGAGAACGTCTTGTAAACGTTCTGTATGACGTTTAATTTCTTCTGTCGTAAATGCTTCGTAAAATTAGAAAAAATATTTTACAATACGCGCATAGCATAAAAATCAGTTTACCGATAGCGAGGCTAACGTTCGTTTACGATTTAATGTTCAAGTAGCACGCGTTATGATATTCTTAATTCAGTACGCAAGAGTACCGAACGATATTTACTTTTTTTCAGTTACAGATACAGTTTCAGTCTCAGTGAATGAACGAGGCTAAAATGGGCTGTGCTTCGCAGTGTGCCAAGTATTTTCTATGTTTCTTCAATTTCGTTTTCTTCGTAAGTATTGTATTCCTGTACGACGTTATTTCCGCATTCCTTATTGCGACATTATCCTACATATATTTATCGTTAATTCGATTCCTAATCAAAATATAATTTCTCCCTTTATTTATTTTTAATTTATATCCATTACCTGGCAGCAACCACTCGATTTAAGCGAAAGTCGTAGATACGACCTGTTGATTTAACACGGCGGCCTACTATTAACCTAGTTAGGTTACTGCTACTCATCCGTCCAACTATACTTAATTCTTATCTAACTATTTAAGTCTTCATCTAGTTACTAACTATTTATCCAACTATTATATAATCGCTTAACTCTTTGCCTAAAACCCCTAATATCCTTTCCACTTCTCTTAGCCAGTTCGCAGCTTTTTCCTTCACTTTCTCGCTAACTATTTCCTCTATACCGACCGACCATCGTCCTCTCTAGTTCCCTGCACTCTCTCAACGTGTACTCGGAATTTCCAAATTCGCGTCACCGCGACTTCGCAACGTCTTCCCTCGTCGTCTCTTTTCTTCGAATATTCCTTCAAATATCTGCTAACGACCAATTCAAACGACTGTTTAACCACCAGGGCTAACGATTTCAGCCGAATATCCGAGATACCTGCGAGACATCTGATTCTCTCGAAGGGATTCGATAGGGATTCGATAGGGATTCGATAGGGATTCTCACTTGCCAGTTCCAGATTCGTTATGACACCCTGTACTTCTAGATTAATTCTTCTCTCCGATCTCGCTATACATCCTGGCGTGGTAGAAAATTAATTAAATTTTCATCGGCTTTGTCTACAGGTAGCCGGAGGGGCTGCGTTGGCGGTTGGAGTTTGGCTCTTCATCGATAGCAATTCTTTCACTGATCTCGTCGGCAAACTCGATCAGTCGGACATTTTGGTAAAGTTTTAGAACAATTCTCTCGAAACAGAAATTTTCCTTTTAAAAGAAGCAACGAAACGAAAGAAGAAAGGAAAAAATCTCACTCGACCATGTTCAAGTGATGTTGCCAGAATATAGGGAAATTATTTGATCGAACGATTAAAAGAGAAGACAATCGGTAGTAAGATTATTTGTAGTAATAGGATATTTTTTACCGATTCACGCTCCGTTGATTGCGACACGAAAGCGTTGCCAATTAGTTAACTACCGAGAAGAATATATCCGGCACTTTCTACTCGTAAGCTCTTATCGTGTACAGGTTTTCATTTTCGTTTCCTCGCGCTCCTCTACTTACTATAGATCGTTCGCTCCTAATATAAGCTAGCTATTCTAAATGAATGATAATGAACATAATAATATTGTTAATAATAATATCGTTCGCCGATTAGATGTATATATTTATTTATAGCAGTGTTATCGAATTAATTGTCGTTCGAAGGAAGCACGGTACTAACAGAGATATAGTGTACATAGTGTTACTAGAAGAGTAACAATCTTTCTTTACATAAGTGCAATTTTCTTCCTTTTGTTTTCTCTTTGTTTTTTCTTTCACTCTTTGTTTTGTTCTCAGCGTAATTTTTCTAACTTGTATACTAAGAGCAACGCTTACATCACTATATCGTAATATATTTTTACTTTCAATTACCATAATATCATCCTATATTATATATTATATATTATTTATTATACATGTATACATTATTAGAACTATATTATAATATGTTTGAATACCTAGACAAGTCGTATGATTTGCTCGCTCTCTATCTAAAACCAAGTATCTCTAACGTTTGATTTTTCAGAAAATCTACAATTTTCAAATAAACTCAAATAACTCAAAACAAATATTTCAGATCTTACTAAAAGTTTTTCTATAGCTTTATATTTAGTATGCTGGTTTACGAAAATTTGTATTTCAAATTTTAACAGATAATTCGATAGTACGTTAATCATAGAGTTAAATTCAATCATTTTGTTCGTAGAACAAAACGGACACCGACGTCATCAGGATAATATCGTACATCTTGATTTTGGCGGGAACGTTGACCTTTTTGATCAGCTTTTTGGGCTACTGTGGAGCGATGTTTGAATCTCGGTGTCTTCTTTGTGTCGTAAGTACTTTTGTAGCCGAAAGAAAGAGACTTTAGTGTCACACGATACAATTAAGTTTTTAATTATAGTACGGTGTTCTTATTCTCCTCGTTTTGATCCTGGAATCTGTTGTAGTAGGTTTGGCTTTTGGACTTAAAGGGGATGTAAGTTTATTTCTTTCGTCGTATTGTTAGTTACGTAAATTCCAATCTTAAATAGAAATTGATATTAGCCTGTTCGTCGCAATTCTTTCAGGCAGAGCAAAGTACACGAGATTTTCTCAAGTCTACGATCAAATACTATGCCAGTAACATCGATAAAACAGAGACAATCACAGTGACGTGGGATGGCATAATGACACAGGTTGTTACAAATTTGCTTGTTTGATTAATTAGGACAAATTTATAGACTTAAAATGCTTTAAAAAAATGCTTAAGCGCAAATAAGTTTTAACAAGCGGATTTACATACATTAACCTGTTATATATGTTTAGCTTCATTGCTGTGGAGTAGACAATCATTTGGACTTCCGAGAGAGTACAAATTGGACATCTACAGATAAAATTCTACCTGAAGCATGTTGTATAAAGGAAAACAATATTTTGAAGGATCCATCTTGCCCTATCAGTCCTACTTCCAATAATTCTTATTATAAACAGGTTGGAAAATACTTCGATTAGATTAATAACTTTATAATTCATTTATTATAAAGGCTATTCGAGATATATAAAAAGCTGTATAAATATTGTAGGGTTGTTATAGAGCAATAATGAGGACGATCGAAGAAAATGCGGCTATAGTAATCGGCGTTGCGACTGGATTAGCATTTGTCGAAATCCTGGTTATTATTTTAGCTCTGCACTTGGCATGCTGTTACTGGCGTCCACAACACGGTAGGCTTGCACTTCTCACTGATTGATAACATGAATATTTCATGAATATTTTATGAATATTTCGTTTTACGAATATTACATCCGATCAAAACAACTCATATATATATATATATATATATATATATATCATATATATGATAATCATTTAAGAAAACAAATTTTTCTCCTCTAGTACGATTTGAAACGATTTGAAAAAGTTAGAAAGGTTTCTTTAAAACATTCAAATAAATACATTCTTTTAGCTTGCGTCGACGTATCGTCGAAAAATGCTTGGTGAATTAACAGCAATGAAAATATTCTATTTATACTTTTACTGGCTTCGAAAGTTAAGTGTTTCGCTAAAAACGAATTAGTTTTCAAATTAATATAAGCTTAGTGTAATTCTTTTCTTTTATCCGTATATCTATGGCAACGAATTTTATTCAAATTGAAAAGAATAGAGGATAATTTCTTATATTAATAAAATTATCAGTATTACTACAAATGTTGAATAAATTGGCAACATTTAATATTCCAATATGTCTATTATTAAAATTTTTAATTATATATACATATAATCATATTTTTAATAACTATAATTAATATTATATCATTACATATGATATATTTGTATTATTTATAAGCTCGTATATAAGTCAAATTACAAATTAACTAAAAGTCATCGTATTCCGAAAGTAAATTTTCTATACTTATATCATAGCACAATAGTTTATTAAAACCTATATATTTTTTGTATCGTTACGATTTTTGCCGATAATCTAATGATAACGAACTGGAGCAGTTCACGCAATCATTTGTCGTCAGTTCATATCGCGCACAAAACATTTTCGTTTACAGTTTTAACTTGTTGGTGTTGCTGTTGACCACATGCATTAACAGCGAGCTCTTCGTACCTTCTTCTTGGCTACTTCCTTCATAGAAGTGAAAATTGGTTTAAGCTTACTTACTACTCGAAACTAGGCCGGAATACGTGTTCGTCATCTACTCAATTATATTTTATTACTTCTCTAAAAATATTCGCAAAAGTGGAAATGTTTATCGAGTAATATTTTCTATGAATATTTCAAATATATGTATCATAAATGTACATTTTAATTGGGCTAACAACAACTAAAAGGTATAAGTACAAAAATTTCAAATGCAATTGCTTTGTTTTTTCAAGCAGGACGCTCGATAATTTAGCTAGTTGTATAATTAGAAAATTAATCTAATTAGTAAAAAGATATTGTTCATTTTTTAAAGCAAACCAGTACAAAAACAAATAAAGAGTTTAAAAGCAAGACACTACATAAAAATTACATATGCTTGCGTTGAACTACTTTGTGTGTGTGTGTGTGGTGTGTGTGTGTGTGTGTGTGTGTGTGTGTGTGTGTGTGTGTGTGTGTGTGTGTGTGTGTGTGTGTGTGTGTGAGCGCATGCGTGAGAGAGGGGGAGAGGGAGGGAGAGAGAGAGAGAGAGAGAGAGAGAGAGAGAGAGAGAGAGAGAGAGAGAGAGAGAGAGAGAGAGGAGAGAGAGAGAGAGAGAGAGAGAGAGAGAGGAGAGAGAGGGAGGGAGGGAGGGAGGGAGGGAGGGAGAGAGAGAAATATATATATATATACATATAATAAAAAGAAATATATATATATATTTTTAACAATTAACACAGAATATTATACTACATTATTTTATTAAGTTATATTTACTATAGTACATCAATATGTATAAATGATACATATTATAATCGCTCTGTTTATAAGAGAAACTAAAATGTATAATAAAAATTTGTAATATTTTATAATGTATATTTTACATTGTTTTATACTGTACAAGAATCATGATAAAGATTTTGTATTCTTTTTAAACTTGAAAATTTTTTCTTAACTCCTCTCAATTGTATGGAGAAGCATATTTCTTCTTACAATCGTTCACCAAAATATTAATCATAAAGAAAAAACGAATTGTTTTATTATTAAACAAACAGCAGTGTAATTGTAGAAAAAAATTACCTTACGATTATTGTTGTAAAATTTCATGAAGATGTTAAAAAATTGCAAATATGAGAGATAAATCCAATAATTCATAGTAATATATTATTTCCTTATTAATACATATTAATAATTAATATACAATTCTGCACATATATGATTAAGTAATTGGTCAGTTATTTTATTCTCGAGGATTAGTATAATTTATACACATAGTACATCCAAGTACGTATAGAAAGCAACTGTTCAAATTCTAGTTTCCAAATATAAATTATTTTATAAAGATATTTCAAGAAACTTCCTTATGAACCAAATTTTCGTATTACAAGAATCATAATAAAAATAATATATTATTATAAATTATTCGATCTTTTTAACATAAATGGGAATAAATAAATATTTTATTCGATTAAAAGATCTTAAAAATTTTGTCATCTATGAAACAAATACGACTAAAAACGTTGTTATTATTAGAAACATCGTGGTACTATCAAAATTTATACATTTTTAACAGCACCAGATATCTGTTTATGGTAATATTATCATCAATGATGCCTACATAATAAAGATAATGTATAATTATAAACATATTAAGATAATTTATATTTAAATTACATATAAGAACTATCATTTATTACATAGATGATCTTACATTATTATTCCATAATCTAATCGTAAAGTTCATTTATTCTATATTTGAACTAGTATCACAGTCACTGTTTTATAGTAAAAAGAATGCTTTTAGTGGCCAGCTTTATCTATAACCTGCTAAATTTAAGAATTTGATGTAATCGTCTAACGATAAATACGAAAAGAACTTGATATTTGACTTTTCTTTATAAAGAATACAAAATATTACAAAGTGTTTAATTATTTTCATAATATATCCCTCAATATAATAAAGTTTGTACTATGAAAAGAGTTTACTATACCATTTTTCTTATAACTGGTGTTCTGATAATTGATAACAATGCATAATTATGTAAAGATGCAAGATTATTAAAAAATAAATAGAATTTATTGAAAATAATTTCCCATTGATTTAATAAGTAATTCTCAAGTGAAATTTGGTCCGTCTACCCTTAAGTTCAATACTAATGATGTTCCTTCGTATAGTTTGCTTTTTCGTAGTATGAGTTTTTATAAAAGAAGGCTTCTTTGATGAAACAACTCTCCTACAATTCCCCGCTTTAGTCCGTTGTATTGACAAACGAAAAAGAAGACTTATGCACATTCTTAAAACGGACATTACAACAATACGATTCAGTTGATCCATGATGACTGATTCGGTAAACTTAGGGGGTTAGGAGAGTAAAGCATGTCCTATTGAGGTGGTCCACCCATTATGCCCATGGGGGGCATACCTTGAATTCCATATGGTGCTTGTGGAGGACCTTGATTTCCAGCCATAGGAGAATGCAATTGCATTGCAGGACTTTGAATCTGCTGTGTTGGTGTTACCTGTCCACCAGCTGGCGATGCAACTATCTATAGGCAGCAGTGTTTGTTTATGCATATTTTATTTTTCAAACACATGAACAGTTATTAAATAAAAGATATCATTATCATTATTATTATTAGTAATATCTCTACTATTAGATTATTACCAATTATTTTATAATAAGTAAATAATTAATATATTGGTATAGTATAATATAAACAAGTATTATAAAATATATTTAAACAAAAGTTTTTAACAGTAATTCAATTTTAACGTAAATTTTACACGTACATTCTAATTTTCTAATTTTTCAGTTAGGTAAAGTATAATAGATTTAATATATGCGACATAGCAATTATAATATTTTATGAAAGACTTTTGTTTTCTGCTGGTAATTAAAAGGTTCATGCTCAGGTTAATGTAATCAATGCGCAAATCGTTTTCTCTGATCATATACATGTCTCTTTTAAATTGCAATTTTATGTAGGGAAAGATTATTCTTATTTCACAAAAAATGTTGTAATATTCGATTCTGTAATACAATGAATAACAGTTGATAGGCTTACTACAAATTGTGCAGCAAATCTTTATAATTTTATTCGTATCACAGCCTTTAAAAAAATCTTTATTTAATTTTAGCTTATTCATAATTTTCTTCCTTTTCAAAGCATTCATCTTGAAATTAACATATAGAAGTATAATGTATGCATTTTTAGTTAAATGTAAGCTTGACTTTTCCTTATGTTTATAATTGCTTAAGTTTATATTTACCGACATATAATCTGATAATCGTACCTCTACATGTTGTTCTTTGTTAAAGATAAAAGGCAGTTGCTTCTAAAAGGACTATTGGACAAGTGAAATTTTTAATAAATTGGTATAAATTAAATACATTAATAATTTTAGAAACAAATAAAATCTCATTGAAAAGTGACACATATAATACAATGACTGAATAAATTACTCAATATGATTACAGAATACAACAGAACAAGGTAGTATATATAATAGTACATAATTAGTAGATAGATTTTATATAGAAGTGCTAACAGAAGCTAGCTCTTTTTCTAAAGAAAAGCAAAAATTTGTTACGAATATGTACTAAGTGTCCCTACCAAAGATATGCTATTTTTAGGCTTTCATCGATCTGTAAATGGAAAACGGCGATCTCTAGTCCCCATTTAACGCATGCAGTCAATGAATTTCACTCGAAACAGTAACTCTCCTTAAAAGCATTCGTAAACGTTCATGAACCAATTGCAGGCTTGATTAAATCCTGGTTTAATACTTTGAAAATTAAAAGATTTATCTATTTACCTGAGACATAACAGGAGGCTCTGAAGGAAGAGTCAAATTAGCTAATAAATCTCTAACTGCAGGAAAGAGAGAACACTCAGATTGATTTGCACCATATTCAGCAAATCTTTTTAACTGTAAAGATGCAGCTGCCATTGCAGAAGCTGGACTTGGATCCCTTTTCTCTGCTAATTGTGTCAAATTTGTACTAACATCATAAACTAGCGGTAAAACCAATGACGGTGTTTCTCCTTGATACGGTAATCCAATCCTTGTTATTTGTAACTGTAACACAGACGGATCAAACGTTAATATAACTTTTATTATAACAAATTAATATAGATTATTGAGAATATTGTCATTTTAATATGATAATAGTATTTTAATAAACATCTATGTATGTATACATACAAAGAAAAGGATTTTATTTCTGCAAACTAGTACAGCAGCCATGCCAGTTGGTACAATTGGAGTTCCAGAAGGAGGAATCCTTAAACACCATTGTACATTCCACTTAAGTTGTTGCTGTGCTAATCCAGGTACTAATTCCAATTTCATTATTTGTACAAAATCTTTTAACACATTGAATGGGACATTTAACATTCTACCAAAGCCAGAAAGTGTATTTGGTTTATATGGTGGTGCTGCTGCTCTTGTATCAAAAAATTTTTCTATAATCTGCAAAAGAAGAGGGAATATATAAAAATAGTTTTAAAAATATAAGCGAAAAAGATATTAAAAAAAGAAAGAAAATTTGAATTATGAATTGAATTATGACAATTACTTGTAACTCTTCCAATGACCATTGATCTTTATGTTCCGGAAGTGGTTGCACCTTTATATGAAGAGACTGTAAATGTTGTGGATTTAAACCAACTCGACATTGTAAACTCTCTACCTTAAAGTGTACAACTCCTGGCTCTGTACTATTTACTGCAGTTAACTATAAATAATTTAATATATAACTTTTATAAATTGTGTTGTTCTTTTAAAATATAATATACATAACTAGATAAAATATTCTTATTAAAAAATACTCTTACACAGTCATCAGTTTGTATGAACCGTTGAAATTGTCTGCGCATATAAATGCACCCTAAAAATCTTTCAAGCGGTGAAAGATCGGGACCAGGAAGTCCAGAGGGATGTGGGGAAGGGCAACAAAGTAATTCCAAAGCTTCATGAGTTAGAAGCGTAGGTACAGCACCTGCCCATGAACGCTGTGGAAGTACCCTTGAGATATGGGTACCAGTTTTATGATCAGAAGCTTGTGGACTATGCAGTGCTGCATGTCCTGGACTCTGTGTAGGACGTGCTGGAGATGGTCTAGGTACACTAGGTGATCCTGGCCAATTAGAGGCTGCTGGAGAAGTCATGCTCTGTGAAGATGGAAATGGGCTTCCATCTATATGTCCTAAGTAAATAACCATAAAATCTCACTATATTATGTTTCTAATTCTAATAGAATTTATTACAAAAATGTTATGCACTTATGTCATTTAATTGAAATTAGTGATGTTGTCGTTGTGTTTAATATTTAGGCGCAACATTTAGTGCAACATTTTACAAAACATTTACTTATTTCTATAATATAAATAAAAAGAAATTATTCAACTATTAATTTGTATGACTTATAAATGAAAATTATAAGCAATAGGAAGATGAGAGAAACATAATTCATACTACTGGATTACTACTTTTCTTTTAAATAAATATAAATTATTAACAAATGTCATTTTTAATTGTATGATAAAAGCAAAGTTTTACTGAGAAAGATTGTTTATAATGTTATTTCATAATCTAGAAGTTTCTAATAATAAACACTATTAAAAGTGACATGGAAAAAATAATACACTTAATATAATACGCACACACGCGCGCGCGCGCACAGAGAGAGAGAGAGAGAGAGAACAAGACGGAATGCTAAATAAATTTTGTGTGCGTGTGTGCGTGTGTGTTTGTAGTATATATATATATATATATATATATATATATATATACACTACATATAATATATATATATATAATGAACTATGTATATAATATATATATATATAATGAACTATGTATATAATATATATATACTATATTATATATACTATATTAATATATATATATATATATATATATATATATATATATATATATATATATATATATATATATATATATATATATATATATATATATATATATATATATATATATATATATATATATATATATATATATATATATATAGTTCAAATGATACAATGTATCATATCCGAAAACATTGAATAATGTATGGATGATGCAATAAATACTAATACTAATACTAATACTAATACTAATACTAATACTGCTAATAACTGTTTAAGTGATATGACTTTGAAACGATACATATTGTAGTATTTACATTCTCAATTAAAAATTATTTCTTACCAGTTTGCATAAAGGATCCTGCTGGAGAATGTCCCACTTGAACATTACTACATGGTCCTGGTGAAGATGTTGGCATTAATCCAGCTGGACTAGGAACATGCATCGGGTTTAAAGGACTATTAGCAACTAATCCAGAACCTGGCGAAGGATGTGGTAGCATATTGGGAGTATTTGGTGGTAGTGATGGTGGTGAAGCCAAATTGAAGGAAGTAGCTGGACTACTTCCAAAACTTTGATGTTGACTCGTCTGAAGGAAATTGAAAGTAAAGAGAAAATATCTTGTACCATTTATACAGTATTGAAATGAATACAAAAGCTACCTGCGATATATTAGCAGTATGTGGACTAGCTGGAGTATGAGGGTTACTACCAGAAGGCGGAGTCAAAGGTGGATGAAATCTTAATCCATCTCTTTGTTGTGCAGGTGATTGGGGTCCACTTCTATGATGGCTTAAAAAACCTACATTTCCACTCCCACTACCGCCATCGCTATCCATTGTTACAGGAGAAGGAGGATTGTCATCCTCTGACTGAGATCTTCTGCGGGAAACTGCACTTTCATCCACATATTTGGATAAGAAGGCCTATACAATTAGCAAAAATAAGTAATTAATAGAAAACTAAATTACATAAAATTACATATTATGCATTTTAAGCTGTGAAGTATATTTTTATAAAGAATAACTTCTTCGGAGTGAGATATCAAATAGAATTCTACTATTATTCTAATACATATTCTAATATTATTAATATTTTATCATAAATGATTAATATTAAATCTAATACTATTAATACTATTACCTTAAGACCTTGTGTAGGAGTGAACTCATCTACAACGTAACTTCTATCAAAACGGCTGTATGCTCCATCTCGTAAACTTACTAAACCACTTCCTCGTAGACGAAGTTCTAAACAATACATACCCTGATACGCAATTCTGACTAGAGTTACACATTGTGGCATGATAGTGAAAGTTTGTACTGGCACTTGAGGTCTCTATAAAAGGTACAATACAACTTATGGACAATAATAACAAAATATACAATATCTAACAAACAAAAATGAAATAAAACAAATTTTAAGAAAAATAAGTAATATTAAAATCATACCGAATTATAAACACAAAGTTGTGGAATCGTAGGCAATTTACTAATCGATGTAAGGGGTTGAAGTGTTTCATGCAGAATGTGTATAAGTTGGGCCAAATTTCTATGCGTATTCAAATGAGCTTCAAGTTGTTCCTTCATAATTGAATGAGCATTAGTAGTAGTGCTAGTTGGACCTATACATTAATGAAAGCTTTAAATTAGTAAAAATACATTAAATTAATAAAGAATACATAGGATGTTCATGTAATAACAAAAATGATTAATGACGATTTATCTATATTAAGCGTACACAACTAATACAAGAAACTCTGACAATGTTTCAACAGCATTGAGAATTCCTGTATTTCTTATGTTTCATAGTAATGATAAATCATTACATGGTAATCATTATAGTGAACTCAAAGTGACACAATATTTTAGGTAAAACTAATTTTTCTTATGTTGTCATGGAAGATAATAATACGATTCAATGTGTACCATGATGTATCGCTGTTTTTTGTACTATTATAGGTAATTATGTATATGTATCTACAGATATGTAAGGATGAAATAAAAGATTTTTAAATATAGAAAGATAAAAAGCAGAGCACATAAAATATGTTAAAAATTCATAATATACCGAAAGAAGTTTATACCAATAAAGGTTAAGATATATTAATAAATTAAGAATCCATTTCAAATGTCTTACATGCGCTAAAAACGTTCTAGTACTAACTTCCTTATTACAAATCTAATATTATTATGAATAAAAATGGTACACTATGGTATTCATTGAATTAATTTGGCCGTTTTCAACGATATTATAAAGAATGCTCTCAAAATATTTGCTGTTGCATTGCCTCTCAATACAGATGACTCTTAACAATAATTTATATATTTCTTATATTACTTATATTATCACAAAAAGGTAAAAGATATATGGATCACTAAAATGAACATCGTGTATAATTGATATAAGATAAAAGGTAATATTTACTTTTTCCAAAAATCAATTTAAATGCTTTATCATTGGTACTCCATTGCACAGTAACAGTAGCTCCACGGTTAGGACCATAAGTAAGAACTAACTTACTATAGTTATATGATTTTATACTAACCATATTGCGTAGATTATATTTTTCTGTAACATAAAAAGCGCAAAAGTTAATGGTTTTAATTACATACAACTTGCAACTCAATATTATTTTCTAATAAAATTACAAGCTATACCCATTTTAAAATATTCTGCTAAACCATGTACAATAGAATAAAGATATACGATTTGAGCCCAATCATTGAGTAACGCATCTACTGTTCGCGAAACCGTATCTGCTGTACCCATTTCATATTGAAAATATACTGGTCTTCGTAATCCTAATACAAATTAAACAGGTTACATATAGATTATTTAAATGTATTATAATATATATGATATTTCTTTAAAGTATTGAACAATATATTACCTTGTTCTTTCGGATGGCTGCTGGATAAAGGGCTACCATAGAATACAAACTCAGCCATCCATGTTTTAGCCATACCTTTGCCTTGAACTCTGATTGAAACACTGAGCAATCTTTTAAGAAGAGCGTACCAAGCACAGCTAGTACTTACACCTGCAAAAGGGGCAGGTAACTGAACCAGTTTTAAAACTAATGCAGTAGCATTTGCTTCTACTTGAAGTCCTTGATGAGCTATATCTCTCCTAGTTAATTCTTGTGCTAATGTTACAAATGGTATCCTTTCATCACAAAGTGCAACCACATGTGCTAACTCCGGGATAAAATATGCAGGTTGTTTGGATCTTCTGTTCTGTAATGTAGTACTGGCATCAGATCTTCCACTGGCTCCTGTACTTCTTCGTTTAAGGCTATTTGTTTCAGAAGTTTCTGTGATATATTAAATATAACTGTTTATTTGTTCTTCTATGAAATGAAAATTTAATAGCATTACTATATTAGTGCATCACAAATTAAAATACTGACCATTATCAACACTGGTGAAAGGACCATGGGTTATGACGAATGTATCAAACTCAATTAAGCTTTGAACTTTCAGATACATTTTCGGAATTTCTGTCTCAATGCTATCATCATGAGGATCGTCTTCTATGGAACTATGCTTTACTACAGCAAGGTAAAACGAGCATTCAATCTCACATGGTGAAGTTTCCTTTTCCTTAAATGCCACTATTAAAATTACTGTAGGATGTCGATGAAGTTGAACAAACATACGATGTCTACTAATCTTTGACATCGGATGATCAGGATGAAGAAGTACTGGCAAACGTTCATGAGATGTTGCTGGGAGATGCTGAAGTGTTTTTTCGCATCGTCGTTGTGTTATCCAAAATCTGTGATATGAAATAGAATAAAATGTATTAAAAAGCAGACAAAGAGAAGGGGGAAAAAATATAATGAAACGAAAATTAAAACAATATTACCTTAGTTCTGATATTAACGTCGGAAGACGAGAATGATCACCATTTAATGCAGCAGTTAATTCAGGAATCAAAGGAACTTCATATTGAGGCACATGACATTGCAACATTCCAGTATGTGTATCAACAGTAACTAATAAATGTTCTGCTCTTAAACAAGGTTGCAAAATTGGAACAGAAAGAATAGCAGGTGAACCGGCTAAAGTACATTCAACATCTTTCAACATTGTTTGCAGTTCTTGCTTCAAATCTAATAATCTACTTCTGGTACGTACATATATTGTATGCACTAACAAACATTCCATTGATAATTGATCTGATCTAATTGCTCTGTCTGCTATTTCACTTTCTTTGCTACCTAAGGATGGAACATGTACTATTGCGAGAGGCCTTGCAGGATCATGTTGGTCAACCTGAACTGTTAATTTATATCCCAGCTCTGATCGAGGATCTTTACTAGTCAGTTCTCTCCAGTAAGAGACAGAAAGACATTTTCCTGGTGTATATTCATCCACGTGAATATGATCATCCAATCTATCTCGTATTAATCGTAATGTTTGAGAGTAAAGTACTTCTAGCTGTAGTGATTGACAGAAATAGTGCAAAATATGATAAACTTCAGATAATGGATTTGAACTCTCTGCCAATCTTGACTGAACCACCTTGCAATTAAAATTATTTACTTGAATATTGAATAATTAAAAAATAAAGTAAATAATATAATGATTTGTTAAAAAAGATAATACTTGATGTACGTAACGAGTTTGCAATGGATGCACCAAAGCTTTTCCATCTCCTGTTTCTCTGTCTGAAACTAAGATTTCCAATTCTAATAATCTCCAAGGTACTGTTGGACCATCTCCCATTACTGTAAGTGATACTGAAAATTCTTGCTCCACAAGAAATGTTACTCTTCCTGCCTCAATCTTTAAATTGCGCATTTGTGGAAGCAGATTTCCAGTAACTAATCTATGTTGAATGACTTGATTCAATCTCTGCAGGGTAGTTCTTTTCTCTGTTGGTGTAATTGGATCTGGAGGGACAATTCTTTCCTATTGAAAGAATACGTGCCTATTTAAGTAAAGTTTGAAACTGAAACAATTATACTAATCTAAATCTACTACTAAATCTAAGTACACTGAGTATAATTATAAGTATTAATAAATTAAAAATACTCTTATGCATGCTGGTAGACGACTATATGTTCCAGTTGTAAGAACTTCCACTGCGGCCGGAATATGGAAATTAGGTAATCTTGCATGTACTAATGTCTCACGAGCCATTCTTGCTAGCATATCAGCTGTATCAACAAAAAGCAGTGACTGCTTATCCAAAAAGGCCATTATATGCTGTTAAAAAAATTCCTTTTTAGTCCAATAATCATTGAACAACAATAAATTAACTACATCAGAGGCTTAAAACGTTGCAATGAATAAACAAAATATTAATTTTTAGTATACCGCAGATTTATCAACTTTGGAAGCACTGTTAGCCCATTTAACCAATGCTAATAATCGTACATATAGCTGTCTAGTTCTAGCTGAAAAGTTATAAATTTCTATTTTACGTTCCATATCAGTTTTCCGAGGTAATCTGTAAAGACATATTACATTTTGGTTAAAAAGAATATTTATGTATAATAATAATAATAATAATAATAATAATAATAATAATAATAATATTAATAATAATAATAATAATAATAATAAAAATAGTAAGAAGAAGAAGAAGAAGAAGAAGAAGAAGAAGAATAGTTCACTTTTCAGTCTCCCAGCCATGAAAAGAGACTTGGTTTGTAATTGTTATTCTTACTTGTCCTGTACTCTCAACCATACATCCTTCTGATACAGATATTTATATGCTTCTCTTACCAGACTATTTAACTACTAGCTAAATGATTGACTATTTATCTAACTATACTTATTTAACTCTTATTGTTAAATATTCATGTATCATATATATTATGTATATTACTTCCATTAATTTACATTGAATTATGTTCGAAATATATTGATTTTCATATACACTGAATCTCTACTTTATGCAATATAAAAGTATATGCAAATTTTCTTACAATTCGGCTAAAACTGTGAGTTCATGGTAAGTACGTTGTATGATGAAATCAATGAGCATGCCAAGAGAAATAGAACCACCACGATTTCCTTCCTGTGGGATATTGTTAGTTACAGGCGTTTGATGACCCTCTAGTGGTACTGGAGTCATTTTATATTCTACTATAATTGACAAATCCAAAATTCAAATTAATTAGGATGTAGATATCTATAAATATTAACCTGAATACCAATAATATAATACTTGTATATGATATTGTATATAATATACGTACATTATGATACTATATGTCTGTAGTATTATTATTAATATTTATTAATTATTTCACATTAACTAATTCCAATATATTACATCAAAATTGCAAACTGGTTATTTGAAGGTGTAAAAATGATAACAAAATTGATTATTCATTTTCATACTAGTATACCTGTAAACATATATGTAATAAAAATATATCAACAATGAGGGAACAAACACAATAGAAAGAGATTAATATTAAATAAATATATTCTCATCTCCAACATTTACCTTTCGATCATATACACTATAATAATATAATAGTAAGTGAAAGTAGCTACTTTTCAAATATGTCATAAACGTTGGAAAACTAGATAGGATACCCTTTCATGATGGCTCGTTCAAGTTATTTGTATATTTCGATTCGAGTTTACGTTGCATTGCCACCACAAAAGTAAATTAAAATGACAGTTTATTAGCAAAAACATATAAATTTAAATACACCAATAAAAGTTCGAATGAAACATTTTATTAATTTAATTTATCTTACTTATTTATGTACAAAAACAATCTTGAAAATTATTAAAATTTTTTATGAAATTACATATTATAAATTATTTTAAAAGACGTTAATTATTTTCAAAATTAATTTACATTCAAAATTTATAAATTCAAATAATATATAAACATAACTTATCAGAAGATTTAATATTATTATTAACTAAGTATTATTTGTTTATTTCCCATAATTTCATATCAATTTAAAAACATCATTAAAAAAGTAACGATGAATAAATAGTATGTGTAAAAGAGGGAAGGATGATTAAAAATCTCTTATAATATAATATACACACATATTGAAAATTAAAAATAAAAAATTATTTGATTATAGCTATAGATAAATGTTTTAATCCTGAAGTCGGCATCAATTCACACGTGCTTATGATTCAATAGTACCAGTAGTACATGTTTAGGCTTACGTATCGTATGTATTTCTAAGCTCATTTGTTATTTCTGAATCGTTTAATTCTGTTGAATTCAACAAAATTTTATTTACGAAATTCCGTAAAAACAAATAGAGATAATGGAAGTATTAAGTGAACCTGTTCGACAAGAATCAATGATGTAAGTAAATATAACCTTAAATTAGGTATTATAAGAAATAGATAAATTTCATAATTTGTTGTTATTATATTTGTAAATTTTTAAAGAAGATCAGAATAAAATGTTTTTAAAATGATGTAACTATTAAGTACTTGTTTTATTTCTAGTAAATAGAAAAACATAACGTCAACAAATTATCTGGAATGCTACCGTATGTGATTAAAATTACGAATAATTACATTTTTAGATTATGTTGCATCTGCGGTATTGGTATTGAACCAAATCCAGCGAATATGTGTGTGGCATGTTTACGAACTCAAGTAGATGTCACTGAGAATATTCCAAAGCAAGCAACAATTTATTTTTGTAAAGGCTGTGAGAGGTAATATAATACAATTTATTTTCCTATTTGTTAATTTTTAAATAAGACGGTAGGAAAAATAAACATAAAGGAAATGATAAGATCTTTCTTATTCAAAATATTGTTTCATCTTTTATTTCTCAACAAAATTATGCAGCTGATATGAAAAGGATATGAAAATTGAAGTTGAGCTTTTAAAAATGTATTATAATTATTCCTATATTGTATATATTCACATTTATAGCCTATATTACTATAAAGTACTGCAGTAATAATATTGCTGTTGTGAACATTCTGTTTATTAAACCTTTTTATATATTTGTTCAATTATCTCTCTGAAACTTACAAGATAAGGAAAGTTTAATTGTTTTAGGTATCTACAGCCACCTGCGGAATGGATTCATGCGGCATTAGAATCCAGAGAGTTACTAACATTATGTTTAAAAAAGTTAAAAGGTCTGAATCGAGTGAAATTAATTGATGCTGGATTTGTGTGGACAGAACCACATTCTATGAGATTAAAGGTATTTGTTATTTAATAGTTTTATTGTGAAAAAATCATTTTATTATTACACTGTATCTTTAGGTAAAACTAACAGTGCAAGCTGAAGTTATGGGGGGAACAGTCTTGCAACAAGTATTTGTAGTTGAATATACAGTAAATCATCAAATGTGTAATGATTGTCATCGAACAGAAGCTAAAGATTATTGGCGTGCATTGGTAAGATTTGTACTATGCGTAAAAGGTATATAGCGTGGTTGTAAAACTGAGAAGAAGCTTTTCAGTGTCAAAACACGTAATTTGCTCAAGTACTTTTAAAGGTGTTATAATATTGATTTAGCTATTTCAAAAATGTGTGCTCTGATCTGTGGTAACTAACAGGCTAATTTTTATCAGTATAGTAATTCTTATTACGCAAGGAATGGCAAATACTTGATGCCATATAGCTTTTATGGACGATTACGAGCAGAATATAATTTGCAAATAACTTTTACAATTCGAAATTTAAATTGCCTCTGAAAAGCAGCTGCTGCCCTAGATGTGATGTCAATGAGTGTACCTTCTTAGGTTTTAATTTACGACCATGCTTATATCGTTCCCACCTGATATATTTTAATTAGCCTTATAATAAGAGCAAGGTAAATTTCACTTGTGGTAATAAAATTATTTTCTCTGTTTACAACTTACACTTTACAAAGGTACAAGTACGACAAAGAGCAACAAATAAAAAGACGTTTTATTATCTAGAGCAATTAATTTTGAAGTACAGAGCACATGAACAAACTTTGGGCATAAAACCTATTCATGGTAAGAAATCTGAATTATTTTATATTATTTTTTTAAATATTATTAGAATTATTATTATTAAAATATTATTAGATAAATTATCAAAGAGTTTAAAGTTTCTACTTACTAAATATAATAATCTATTAAATTAATTGCAAACGTTTACAGAGGGTCTAGATTTCTTTTATGCAAATGAAGCATCAGCGCGCAAAATGGTTGATTTTCTTTCAAGCATTATACCTTGTCGCTATGACCATTCTAAAAAACTGATATCGCATGATATTCACAGCAATATCTACAATTATAAAGTTACATACAGGTAAAGATCCTTTACATTAGTAAATTGATATAAAAATACTGGATATGAATGCTTTCATTATTCCTTATTATATAATTAACCATTAGACTGCTTGTAGTTGATTGCTTGTAGTTATTTATACATTACAATTTTTTAAATACTTTTCTGCCCATTTTTTGCATCTGATACCAGATCGCTTTTCGCCGCTTCGTTTTTTATATTTAGTTCCTGTGTCTATATATCTTTTTCTGATTGCGTAAAGAACTAATCTTTACCAGAGCATCATATGAATAACATGTCAATTCACCTACATGATTCCACCGCTTCTGTTCACTTGGTTTATGCAATAGAACCATTCATAATAACGATCCTCTAATTGTTTTGAACAATGTGTAATCGTAATTTCTGTTATAGTGTGGAAATAGTTCCAATATCAAGAGATAGCATAGTATGTCTTCCAAGAAAATTAAGTCATCAACTCGGAGGGATAAATTCAATTTGTTTAGTATATAAAATTACAAATTTTGTACATTTAATAGATGTATCAACTGGTCAAAGTACGTGTAGTTCTCTAAAATTTGATACCTATTTATTTGATTTCTAAAGTAAAATTTAATTCACAAAAAATACTATTTATTTATTTAGTCGCAGAATTAAGCGCTACACTTTACTGGAGACATACTTTCAACAGCATTTGTGACCCAAAGCAATTAATAGAATACACAGTAATGGATATTGAGCAAATAAAATTCAAGGATAGAAAATTTTTTCCTGGACAGGGAACTATTTCAAATAGGGTATCTATTATGTATCTAATTATAATATTTTTTCTCAAATATAATGTTTACAAGGGAAGGATTCTTCTCGGTCGAGACTAAAATAATATAAAATAACCAAATGGTTATAAAATTACATACGTACTATGAATATTATTAACAAAATTACAAACAAAATTTTAAAACGTCAAAGAAAACTTTCCTTTGTAATATCCCTCGGTAATCGGTACAGATTTATAAATCTTTACTTACAGTCATATCTTTGTTTCTAGCATGTAATAGCAGATGTATGGGTAGTTAGAAGTTGCGATTTGGGACTAACTGAGAACTTAATTCATACACGCACTCACCTTGGCCATATATTAAAACCTGGTGATACTGTCCTAGGGTAATAGAAAAGGATAAAAAAAGATAAAGCGCTAAATAATAAATAATATAATTGACAAAAATTAAAAGATGATTTTATATTTAGGTATGCTCTTAATGATAGTAACATTAACGATGAGAATTTCGAAATGTTGAATAAAGACGTAGTACCAGACATAATTTTAACCAAAAAAAATTATACACAAGATAGAGCAGCACGTCGCAGAATGAGAGATTGGAAATTAAAACATATGATACAAGATAAAGACAATATGGTCACAGATAATAAGTAAGTTATATAATTTTCTATTTAAAAATAACTACTTTTTTAGATATTTAAAACTAAGTATAAAGTAAAATTATATATTTCCGTTTACTTTTACTTCTTAAATTACATTGAAAAATTAAATTTATAATTATAATCTATTTTAGTGACTACTATGAGTTTTTGGAAGATCTTGAAGAAGATCCAGAAATGAGACAACACATAAATATTTACAAAGATTCTAGGAAATTAATTCCAGTTGATACTAATGAGTTATCTGATCCCAATTGTCCACAAATTACTCTTGAAGAAATGCTTGACGATCTCGCATTTGATGATATCGAAGTTTCTCATGTTTTGTAACAGTACTTTGTATATTATTAATTTGTCTTAACTTATCCTAATAGTGCTTCGCATGTTTAAAGTGTTCATCAGAATAGTTTAGACATAACTATAAATAACCCTAGGGGTTATAAAACATAAGAATATAAAATATAATAGTATTATGAAACAAATAAATTTACTTTATTATTTGCTAGTTTTAGTATTTTTAATATTTAATATTTACTAGTTATATAATATTTACTTGGTGTGTGTGCGTGCGCGCGTGTGTGTGTGTAAAGTGTGTAAAGTGTTTATGTAATCATGTTCTTCTCTATACTCCATTCAGTGAGGCCATCGAGTCAGTAGAGGCAGAGGTAGAGATGGAGGTAAACAGCCGCATAAGACGCCTACGAATACAAACCTAAACCTAACTTTTATCTTCTGCTTATAGTATGTATACATATGTACAAACGATAGTTGGGCAAGTTTAAAGCCTCGTGTACAAATGCATGTGGGATATTCTAAGAAACTCCTATTATAACTCAATTGAAAATCAATAACATCAATGTATATATTGGGCTTTGGTTTTAGTTAATTTTTTCAATCTGACAGTCGCGAGGTAGCCGGCAACACTTGCATAAAATAACAAGCAAATGAATAATTGATATTATTTTACGAAATAGAATAATTGTTATTATCTTCTCTTGAAAAGATATTCGCCACAGTATGATGACAGATCCTCCTCTTTATTTAATAAATTTATAATTAAAGAACAATTTAATAAATTTATAAAATTAATAGTAATTCAAATTTTTGTTCTCAGTCATTTTTCTAATTATTAAAAAGATGCAAATACCGGAAAAAATTCATCAATGCTATTGTTGCTCAAGTTTTGAGTTTAATGCTCATCTCATCAGAAATTACATTGAAAACAATTTTTTACCTTCATTAATTCTTGCCTAACAATGCCGGATACGTTATTAATAAATTCTTTACAAACCCTTGGTTTATATTCTTCTGCACAGACCCAAATATTTAATGTTTGAATACAAGGTAAGCAATTGAAAAAGCTACATGTAACAAATTTACATGTAATCAGTGAATGAAAGTAAAGAATTCTAGTAAAGTTTCTGAGGTTAATAGGAAAGGGAGTTGTGGATTTATGTTCTTCCATGCATGTTGACACTTTGACGGCCACGCCGAAATCACATGTTTCGCTCAGGAACGCCACAATGTTTTAACACAGGGCACCGTTAGATGCACCAATGACCAACGTGGCCGTCAAAGTGTTAATAATTCTTGGGCATGTGGTGGTAGATCCTACTAAAATAAATGTAAAA
Organism: Bombus huntii; assembly: GCF_024542735.1. Taxonomy (NCBI): domain Eukaryota; kingdom Metazoa; phylum Arthropoda; class Insecta; order Hymenoptera; family Apidae; genus Bombus; species Bombus huntii. The sequence continues at coordinate 5,222,697 of NC_066254.1, forward strand.
AATGATTAAATTTCGTTCATGTTTTATTCACAAAGACAATTGTAGTCAAAGTTAATAAATATGTGATAATATAAAATCATATAAGAATACAAGAGAGAATTAAAAACTTAAAATATGCAATATCGTAAAATCTGAACCGTCCAAACCCAAAACGGAAGAACTATGTAATAACGAAATAAAATAATAAAATAGAAATATAAAATAGTTATTCTAAACAGACCTTCACATATTGAGTAGCATCAAGTTCTTCACTGTTTTCCAAACCTTTTATGAAAAGTTTAAAATTTCTTATTTTCTTTTCTTTACGTGAATTCCTATTATGAGCAGCTGCCATTCTATTTCTTTCATAGGTTATTAACCTGAGGAAGCGCTCCCAAGCTTCATCAGAAACAAAGTCTTCTCGAGTTATATATTCTGTTTTAAAGCCATTCATAAAACGAATTTTTTTAGGTGGTATTTTTTTGATGAATGAATGTTTCCTAAAATTACATCGGAAAGAACAATTTAAAAATTGTATACTCTTACAGAGAATCACATACAATTCATGATATCAACAAGATCGAAATTAATTTCAACAACCCTCTTTAGACCAGTCCAATCATGAACATCTGAACAATTATTACAAAGTGAATAATCTACCTTCTATTACCACTGTTTGGAACATTATTCATAGTATTATTACTTTTCTCTCCAGTTAAACAATCTTGTTCATTTGTGGCTTTAATACATGTATTAGAAAGATCAGTCACCATCTCAGATTTAGAATAGTCTTTATCAATGGGTCTTTCAAATAGCTTTTCTGACCCTAAATCTTTTTCTTTTGATGTATCATCTATATTTGCAGAATTAATAATATTGGTTAATGCTCTTTTGCAAGATTTACCACTGTTAGATGAGGTTGACTTTAGGTAATTATTTCGAAAAAGGGTACATCTAACTGATTTCAATGATCTTCAGATATATTGTCAAGTTTAATATTCTGAATAACATTTTCCTATATTTATGTATAATCGCTGCTCAGTCTTAGTTTCCAAAATATTCGCGAAGAACTTCAATGAAGTTCAGATTGTGAAATCTGCGAGATATACCCTTCTCTGAATAATTACCGGATTTTTTAAAACTTATCCTTTGAGGAACCGCATCTGGACGCAGTCGTTTTCTACTTCTTAATTCATCAGAATCATGGAACGATTTGTCATCAAAATGGTCACTGCATATAAATGTAGTTTTGAAGTTTGGAGCTGTCAATAAATTTATTGCGTCCATCCATTTCTTTCTTATCAATTCATTTTTAGGAAACCTATGTACGTTTATAATAAGAATTACTTTATTCAATTTTGGGACAAGAAATCATAAATACACTTACATGTGAAAGCTACGTCTATCTTTGGAAATTGGAGTCGCTTCTGTTTTACATATTATGCATTTCTTAGTCATGCTGAAATTTAGCTGAAAATTATTTAACCCATATAACCCATATAACTTATGAAATAAATACAAATACCACAGAGATATGAACACAAAATAAATAACGACTTTCAATTATGAATTATCAATATTATGAGTGTTATTAGACAAGGGCAAAAGAAGCCTGTTAGCAGCATTCTCTTTCTATTCCTATATCACCTTTTCATTCCTATATTGCCTTTGTTCATCCACTCCTCTATCTTTATAATAGGTATATCTATGTAAACCCAAAAGGTCAAAGGAGGCTCCAGCCACTAGTCACTGATAAATATGTATGCATATCAGTGTCTCTAGCAATGATATCAATGACTCACGTGAATTTGTTCCTGAAGTCAACATCTGCCAGCTAATAACTGGAGTTCCTTGCGCTTATCATATGCTTAGCACCACCGACAATCTACAGATGTACAGAGATGTACAGAATAGGTGTGATAGGATCAATATTATTTCATGTCCTACATTTTGATGATCATCCGACTTCCCATTACCATTTTCGTGTCGCATGCGATGTTATCGATTCAGTATTGTTGTGATTTAAATTAAAACTAAATTTTCCTATGAAATTACAAATAAGGTAACAATAACAGTCAACAGTCAATAGTAACGCATACGCTGTCACGGACGCACAATTATAGGTAAAGTTCATTATAATTATACTGACAGTTTTTTATAAATAACTCGGAAATTAAGCCGAGCAGTAGTAACATGTATAGAACGAAGTTGTTTAGAATCATGCCCCCGACAACGTATTAAAAGATTATCGAAATCTAAAATGGCAGTTCTAATAATCACCGCCTAATTTTCCACGTAAAGTACAATAATATTATCTCGAAACATTTTTTTTGTACCATGAAAAATAAGAAAGCAATTAAAGGTGTCAGAGTTAAGCGGGGCATCCTATATATTATAAAAGGATGTAATTATTTTTATTACTTCTCTCTAAAGCTTTTCTAAGTCTTTCTTTAACTGTAATAATAGTCATATATTTTTGTTCTAGTACTCTGGGAACTCATAACAATATAATCCTTATTGAATCTTTTGAAAAAATCTGCCGAATTTTTTCAATAATCACACATTGTGGTAATAAAAAGCGAGATTTACAACATGGTGATATATCAATATGATGAAATGCGTTTTACATACTCATTTCTTATTGAATGAAACTTGACTGATCTTTTGAATCGAATGATGTTTTTTACCGGAGGAATGAAAGCTCTTATCAATATATCACAACCTTTACGTTCTTACACGATGACTCATATATCGACAATGAAGAAGTTAATTGTTTGTTTTCCTTAATTAGTGAACAATGTTCAATTTAAGCGAGATACATTGTTTTTATATGAATTTAATTTGCAAATGTTTTACTACCTAAAGTAAGTTTTATTGCTAGTTATAAGGTCTATGATTTTATCAAATTTTTCTTTTAAATTATAAATAGTATAAATAGCAATTATACAGGCTGGGGCATATAAATTGGGACATCTACATATCTCCATTATCAATGGTCGTATGAAAAAGTTCCACAGTTCAAAGTTACAGTATTTCGAGGGAAAAAGACAGGACTTAAAATTTTATCGGCATGATTGGCCCTCCATTGTTAGTTTATTAATTAATTAAATTCTATGTAAAGCGGTGCCGGATCTCTACCGGTCCACCGGGAATTTTCTCAAACTCCCGATGACCAACCCACCCCTGGATATAGGCAATGGTATATAATGTTTTTTCTGAAAGTCATCTTTTTTAGTAAGATTTCAAGACCATTATTATCTTTTTAGTGGAACCATACATTTTTTTTAATACATTAATCTATAAGGAAGTATCAATACTTATTTATGTTGGAAAACAATTAATTTAGCAGATATTTTAACTTTAATTTGTCAAATTTAACGTATAAAAGATAAAGACAACGTAAACACAAGAATACCGTCTTCCGCGTCTTTCCAAGAAATGTTGTTAGATTGTGTTCTTTTCCTTATTTAACAGTTTAGTATGAAATCAACACTTAAAAGTAAAATACGAGATCCAGATGAGAGCAATCGGTTTGATGTACTATTACATCTTGAGCTGAATTTATATTGGCCCAGTAGCATTCTAGTTCAATAATCCAATCCATTTGTTTTCATTCTAGTACAGTGCCGTCATTCCAGTAAGCAATCCGGCACAACGACTGGTTCTAAAATTTACTTTTTAATCCAGTTTACCTCCCCCCCCCCCCCCCCTCCACCATCGAGAATACGGCATTCCAGTGTTACTGGAATCGTTTAGACAGTTCAATATCCATTGCTGGTTGGAGCATAGTACAGTGTACACGAGTTTGTGTTTTTAATTAAAAATGGCGAAAAAATTAAACAAAAATCAAACTTCTAAGTTCGTTACTCTGTACAGAGAGCATGAGTGCTTATGGGACATCGCATCTAAAGATTATAAAAATAAGGCTATGCGTGAATCTGCCTTGAAAAAGATTTGCGAAGATATGCAAATGGAAGGTTTTGGCGTAGAAGATGTTAAAAATAAAATAAAGTCTATTCGATCTACTTACTACTTAGAATTAGACAAGATTAAAAGGTCAACTACATCTGGTGTTAGTGACAATGTATATGAACCTAAAATGAAATGGTTCACAGAGCTGGACTCTTTTATAAAAAATGTGGTGGTGAAAAGAAAAACGCATGTAAGTCAATTTTTAATAACCTTTATTATTTATTATTTATTATTTAAAAAAAGAAATGTAGATATGTATTAATGTATCATGTTGTTCTGCCATAGAAGTTTCCCGTTATTGCCAAGTAATTTGTAAACTGAGATCTTTTTTGTCCGACAGGCAAAGTAGAATTATTATTGTCCTGATGAGTGATATTCTCAAAAGGATTAATTTGATATCTCCAATCACCATGAACGAAAATAGAGTTAATGGTATCATCTTTCCGGCATGTTTATATATTACTACACAACCTGTAGTAATATATGAGCTTGTATTTTTTCATAACCAGTTGCACAGGGCACGATCATGTAAACAGGCCTCGGCACTTGCTAGAGAAAACCGTCCGATAATTGAGTCATGAAAAATCAACATTGAAAACAAGAAAGTTCTCGTTCTTGCGAGATAGACAGAGATGAGTAGAGTGTCTCTGTATCAGTCTAAGATATTCGTAGCATGTCATTCATACGTAGAACGAGAATCTTCTTCCCTTCTATGTCGATTTCTCACAACTAGTCACGAGTCAACTTGTTCGATTTTAATTTTTAATTAAAAAGAAAAAAAAAATTAAAAATTGTATTTTCAGGACAATAATGACAGTACCCAGTCTGAATCAGAAAATAATGTTACTGCAGCCCCTACTATATGTTCTGGAATAGAATCACCTAAAACGAAATCAAAAAAGAATAAAATGTCACGGCTATCTTCAATAGTTAGCAGCGCGAAATTGCTACAGAATGACATATGCAGAGCAGAAGAAGAAGATGAATTCGATGTTTTCGGAAAGCACGTCGCAAAACAATTACGAAAACTTTCAACTGAACAAGGTATCGTAGCTCAAGAAGAAATTCAAAGCGTGATAACGAAATATCGATTAAATGATCTGCGTTATTTCAATGATTAATAATAATCAGATTAAACTAACCTTTTAATGCTCTACATATTTCGCGCCAGACCTCTAGTACAAATTTTTATATAGAGGATTTAGATATCCCGAAGAAATGACCGAGGTTTTTATAATTACTTCCAGCTGTCAGGGAAGATAATGTGACTTCTAATATTAATTTTGTTGATCTCTTTGTGTTGTTACGTTAAATATTACTTGAGATTAAGGATAATAATTCTTCAAACTTTATATTATAGCGATATTATGTTTCATATATCGTTTTATCAGTTTTTTTTTGTGTAAATCCATTATCACTTTCAATTCACCACTTTCAGCAGTTCAAAAAAGACTGAAACAACGTAGACATCGAACAATTTTCAATTAAACCATTGGTATGCAATCACTGAATCCATCGACTGAATTAGTGTAAACCCAACTTTAGTCCAAACATTATATCCCATTTGTTTGAATGACAATCGGTCGATATCTATGTTATTCTAGTCCTGTTCGTGCCGCTGAAAGTGGTAAACTGCAGTGACAATTAAGTTCACACTGAGCCATGAATACTGAGCCATTTAGAATCCATACGATTCCAGTAACGCTGGAATGTCATGTTCTCGATCGATGAGGATTTGAAAAGTAGACTTTCGATCCAGTCACTGAATTAGATCGCTTACTGGGATGACTACATTGTACTGGAATGAAAACGCTGTTTACATTACTTCAGTTAAGATCCATCGCTGGATTAGAACAATGGACTGGAATGCTATTTGACTAGTATAAACCCAGTTTTATAAAAGTCCGTACTATGGCTGTGACAGTTCGAGCCCGTTCGGCGAACAGAAAAAATATGTCCGGGATACATCCGGACCACGGATGACGAATGGACACAACACTGATAATGTATGAAGTGCTACATTTAAAACTATGGTGACCGATTCGGGCACGGGGCGCGGCAGGGGCACAGAACGGACATAGTTCGGTTGTGTATAAATGAACTTTTAATCTTCACATGTTTGCTATCGATAACCAGTATAAATATTCACGCGATTCTTGATTATTCATTGTCATCTACACCGTTTTAAATACGGTACTTATTGTTGGCCAAATAATTTTAATACTTTACGTTTTCTTTACATCTGTTTGTTTACAATATAAAATGTGTACATGTTAAAAAAGTTTAAAAAATGAATTAAAATTTCAAGGGTTAACTTGTTTAAATATTTGTTTAAGTAACAGATTAATTTTAGATAGAATGGAACATCAATCAATTGATTTTGATTGATGCTTTATGTTTAAAAAAATGATGTATTTAAGTCCGCTTAAGAGAAAGTAATCGATCAGCCAGAAGAATCTGATTCCTATCTTATCACAAATCAACATGAAGATAGCATTTGATGGTATTGACAACTGTTATTACTATGAACCTTACGCAGAAAGATTGATACGTTAAAGAGTCTACATGAAATAATCTAATCACATTTTTCAGAGTGTTCTGTGATAAAAATAGATATCATTTTATAAGCTTACATCTTTTCGTATGAAATAAAGCAAGTCGTATACAAACAAAGAATACTTCACAAGATAAAATCCACATACTGCCATGATAATGTTATATTGTATTGTATTGTATTGTATTGTATCGTATCGTATTGTATTGATCGTCTCCTCTGACTTATCAAAAATAGATTAGAATGCCGAACGTAAGTATTCAAACTAAATCAAATTAAATACAATATAGTGTACAAGACTCTTCTTCTTTTTCTCCGTTTAAATTCTAATTGTTTCACAATCTTAGAATGTTATTCTACAAGCATTGGGAAATAGGCATATCAAGGAGATGACAATTGCGATATTTATCAGTGGGAAAAAACATCACTGAAACGAGATAATGAAAGCTGAAAACGATCGAAAATGTATCGAACTGAACGCAGTGTTTAATTGAATGTTCGTAGAACACAACAGTAATGTGGTTTCAACAATTAATTTTGAGTATATTAGTTTTAAGTATAAATAGTCTCGTCCGACATCCAGAAGGTAGGGTTAAATCAGTTTTTTTCTGGTTAATTAAGTTCAAAATTTGATTTACCTACTAAATAATAAATAACAAATTAAAATAATATTTTAGCTGTGAATAGGAATTAAGTTTCTTTTAATTGAATTTAAACAAAAGTAATTTAAGATGCTAACATTAATCTATTTATTATTTCTTATTTGCAAATGAAATTTTATTTTTTATTTGGCTTTAATCGAAAGACGAATGATAATATACAAATAAAGAATTTTTCCGTATCTATTTCATTTTGATGTATTCATCATAGCTAATGGACATTATCAAAAATTGTAATTTACAGTAATTTCTCTGATTGAAATGTTATATTTGTGTAATAAATAACTAAAATAAATAAAAATCATAAATAAAAGATAACACTTCATTTGTAAATATCAGTTAATTTAATTATTCTAAATAATATATTTAGACTTACCCAAATAACAAATAATTTATTTGCGTTTTTTATTTGAACTCTCTATTTAAATAATTATTTCATTGGAAATTTATTCAACATAATACTCAACATTGGCTAAGTATATTTTAAATAATAAAACTGCTTTTATTTTTCAATGAAAATAATAATGTTTACTATTTAAGAGATGCCTGATAGATGCTGTTGAGATATGTTATCAGCATCATCATTTTGAATATTTTTTCCGGTACGTATAACGGGTTGTCGGTTTTAGTTTTCAAGTTATACATAAAAGTATGTTTGGTATCGTATGCGCCGCGTGAAACTGTCGATTTATTACCTCCTCATGAATTCTAGCGGGATTTTTTTAAATATCTTCATAGTGACGTATAAACAATGAAAAAAATAATAAGAATTCCAGTCACTGAATTCCAAATGTAAAGGGGTACGTAAATAGGATTGGGCTATCTAAAGGATAGTAGCGGCGCAATACCGATAATAGCGCGACTACGTCAACACAATTATAATTTGGAAACACACACATACGCATACACAGACAATGATTATAATATCTAATCTACAATTTTGTATAGAACATGGAAAGGAAGTATGCACATATCTGATATTAAACATACTTTTGTGTACAACTTGAGAACTAGAACTGACCATCCTGTGACAGGACCTTCGCATATCCTTTACGCGCCCACCTACAGAAAAATTAATAACATCAGACCATGTCCCCTTTGAAGTCATTCTACTTTTGTCTGAAACATTTTTTGATACAATTAATTGTATCAAAAATATTTCAGCTTAAACACTTAGATGAATCATCCTGTCGTATGTATATGAAAAAGTTGTTCAGAATGATGATCTTGATAACATATTTCAACGGTATCGGAATCGATAAAGCGGTAATTATTCAGCAATTCAACCCAATTTTCTTCTGCTAATTGAAATTAATAGAGAATAAACTTCCTTTCAATTGTTCAATAAAAACAATATATTGTAATTATTTATAATACTTCTCTATATAATAAAATAAAGAATAACGAACTAATTCATCAACAGATATAGATGTGAATTCGTTTTCAAATGAAATTGAATTATGGACCAAGTTGGACTATGAGGGAGAATTGTTCAATGATATGATAAAATCCTTGAAAATTCCTACAGAACTTCAGAATTCTGACTGGAGATCTTTTTCAGCAAATTCTGATACTAAAATATGTACAATATGTAGAGGAATTTTAAAAACATTTTTCAATTTACGACGTAAAGGAATGTCAGAAGAAGATATAAAAGATAAAATAGTAAAATTATGTGTACTGCTCAATATTCAAACCGAAAGAGTGTGTAGAGGAGTTGTTGAACTGAACTTGGTAATATGTACATATGTAATTAGATTTATCAAAATATTTGACTATTAATGTATATATTATTTTAATTTTCTATTATTTTTATAGCCTATTGTTCTGTACATAATAGATTCAAAACCAAATTTAACAGCAAATACAGTTTGTGGCGTCGTTCTAGAATCAAAGTCATGTCCTTTAAGCGATCCTGAATTTGATTGGAATATTCATGTTGATAACAATTCTAATGCAATAATTACTGATAATGAAACACAAGAGCAAATAAAAATTTTACAAATAACAGACCTACATTATGATCCTCTTTATGAACCATATGGCAATTCAATTTGTAGAGAACCAGTTTGTTGTCGAAAAGGACAAAACGAACCTAACATGACTTCATTTGCTGGCTTTTGGGGAGATTATAACTCCTGCGATACCCCATGGCATGCAATCACTGATGCCTTAAATCATATAAAAGATACACATCAGGTAATCTCTAATGTAACTAATTTAGTATAGAAAAAAGGAACAAAATCCAGCTAATGTCTGATTAATGTATACTTCATTTAGTATTCATAAGATATTTAACTAAAATACATATAATCTTAAAATCTTGCTTTTATTTTTTCTTCTACTTCAGTTCAAATCTAAATTAGTTATTGTAGATAACTATGCATAGTAAGATTTATACAAAAAATATTAAATATGGCTAAAAAATGGATTTTTAATTTTAATTTTAAATCAAATTTAATTTCATTCCCAGGATATAGATTTTATATATTTTACTGGTGATATTATAGACCATGGAGTATGGGAAACTTCAAAGGAAGGAAATGTACAAAGTCTTGTAAAAATTTATGAATATATTCATGATACTTTTAATGATACTATAATATATCCAATATTTGGAAATCATGAATCAAATCCTTTAAATCAGTAAGTTTATTGAAATTTCCAATGAAATTCTCTACTATACACAAAGAATATTTAATAACACTTGTATATAAATTTATCAGATTAGATAAATGATTCTATGTAAAATAAACTCACTCTTTTCTAAAAGATAAACAAAAATTTACATTCGTTCAATTAATGAAATTAATGTTTCTTTATTTATTGTGTTTCAAAATAAGATATGTTTTTACAAAATTCTGTATTTTGAAATTCATTCCCCGAGTTGTTTTGTAAATTTTCATACAAACATTACGAAATTATACGAATTATTACGAAAATATTTTAGATCTGTAAATGAATATTGTTTTAGTTATAATTGACGATTTTCTGAATTATATGTAGGTTCGCACCAAAAAATATAACACAAGACAATTTATCTACAAGTTGGCTTTATAAATTAATGGCAGACCTATGGATTGCATATGGATGGTTACCAGAACATACTCGTTCTACTATACTTCAAGGAGGATATTACACTGTTGTCCCAAAAAGAGGATTTAGAATTATAGCTTTAAATAGCAATGTGTGTTATTCTTACAATTGGTATGTGAAATGAATACAATGCTATAATTGTATAAATTTTATTATACAGAATGTTACTAGCAGAAGAAAAAATAGTAGAAAAATAGTAAAATATGTATCAAAATTATATTCTATTTTATAACTTATTTTGTGATTGATTTTCTTCGTATTTCTTTCAATTATTTTATTATACAGGTGGCTTTGGTATAATCCGCAAGATCCTGATAATCAATTACATTGGCTTGCAACTATTCTTTCTGAAGCAGAGAGGAATGATGAATTTGTACATGTTTTATCCCATATACCCTCTAATAGTAATAGCTGTTTTAAAACATGGAAACGAGAATATTTAAGAATAGTTGATAGATTTTCCCATATAATTAAAGCTGAATTCAATGGACATACTCATAATGATGAAATAGCAATATTTTATAATTCTGGTATGAAAGTAAAAAATGTTGCCTGGAATGGTGGTAGTATAACAGCTTATTCAAAATTGAATCCAAATTATAAAATATATATAGTAAATTGCAGTAATTATGTAAGTTGTTCTTTCATTCATTTATGATATGATAAAAAATTAACTGGATTATAAAAATGTACAAATAACTTTTTTTATTTTAATTTAGGATAAAAATAATAGCAAATAGACGTTCAAATTTCTTTTCTTACAGGAAGTAGCTGATTACCAAAATTGGATATATGATCTCAGTTCTGCCAATAAAAATATCCATGTAAGACCAACCTGGTATAAATCATATTCTTTTAAAACAGAATATGACCTTCCAGATTTATCTGTTAAATCCTTAAATAATTGGCTCTCTACAGCAGCAAAGAATGAAACACTATTAAATAAGTATTACAAGTATGTTAGAATTATAATAAAAGTTATATCATGCAATATTATTCTATTATTGTACATTATTTAGTGGTTCATTATATGGTTCGTAGTACAAATCATCATACAATGGTTCATAGTAAAAATTCATTTTTTATTGTAGGAACTTTTACAAACAAGCAGGACCTAAATTGCAAGAAAGTTGTGATATGAACTGTAAGAAACAGTATTTATGTCGTATAATTGTTCATTCAAAAACTGAACTATGTGATAATATTTTAAAGAATTGAAATTAAAATTGAAATAAAAAATCAAATTTTGCTATATTGTAAGTTTAATATATTTGTAATATGAATTTTACCTAATTAAAATTTACAAATTCTTAATAGTATTAATGATCTTCGTTTGACACCTTACAAATCTACCCATTTTGCTATTGATCTATCAAAAACTTTTTCTGATGGAATTTTATCAAACACATTAATCTAAAAACACAATGATCGAGTTAATATATAATATTTAATTAAAGGACAATGTTTTAATTACCTGTTTTCTAACATAAATTAAAAGTTTTTCTAGATGTTCTGGATTGTTACATTCTAAGCAAAAGAACCTTCTCCATAATGCATTAGCTAGTACCTTGTCATCTGACATGATTCCTTCATCATAACCAACTATAGCTGCATTAAATTGATATGACAATTCTGTTACTTGTCTTTTTTTTGTTCTTGGAGTCATTGGCTAGTGATAAAAAATTGTAAGTATTTTACATTATGAGCTGATTAGTGGAAGTTAAATTTAATGAAATAAAAATGAAACTAGAGATATGAAACTTCTATATAAAAATAAATAAATTAAGATAAATTAGAACTAGATAACAACGCGCAATTTATTGATTACTCACACCAAGTAATTCTGCTCTTATAAGAACATCATGCCACATAGCCTCAACCATTTTGCTTATAACTAATTTGCCCTTCTCTCCTTCAGCCATGAAACGTACCATTAACATCCAAACATGCAATTCTGTGACTAGGAACCAAGAGAAAAATGTATCTGGCATATTGAAACCTAATAAATAAAAATAATGATTAAATAATTACAAAAATTAATTCACTTAACCAAATCACATCAAATAGAATTAATAAGAAATTAAAGGCAATAACATGCCTTTGTAAAATATCGAATAATTGAGTCCATCAGGAATGTCACCATACAAATCATAACCCAATTCATTTAAATGCTAAAATACAAAGAAATATAAATAATTATTACATTATTACGAATATTACGAACATATAGATATTATATTTGGAGACATTAAAATTACAATGAATAATCATACTCACAGTTTTTTTTTTAAAAAGATCAAGCTTATGTGACAATGTTTTAATTATTCCAATTTGACTTATTGGTTTAACTAAACTCTTAGACGTATGTACATTCTTATAAAAATGACAAGATTGAGGTCTGATTAAAAAGTTGATGCCACTATTATCAGCCAGCTTGCATTCTGTGATATATTTTAATGTCAACGCTAATGGTATTTTCTGTCATAAATATTTCATATCAACCATCAAATCAAGAAAGAATAATTTAATTAGATACCATAAATATAAAATTATAACAGTTACATTTAGAATTTATATTTTCACAAGACTGGATAAAAATAATACAACTAATAAATAAATGAAAAGACATAAGATTATAAGATATATTTAAACGTATGTATAATATAAAAATGCTCCGTATATTATTAAAATTTATATATAATTATAGACTTACGTAAAGTAGATTATTAAATAGATCATAATCGATTATGTAGACACAAATACTATTACTATGAATATAAAACTAAATCAATAAATAAAAGTCACAATATTTCATATATAAAAGAACAAAATTTGTCAATAATCAAAGAAATTATTTATAATATGATAAATTAAAATTACTTATTATTTTTAAATATTTGAGGTTAAATTAACATCTCTTTATTATAAACGCAAATATACCTGTTTGAAAGTAAACGTTCTTACACAGTGCATCATTCTGCTATATATATTTAAAATCTCTCACACTATATAAAAGACATTTAACCTTTTACTTTTTAAATGAGAAACTAAATTATAACCCCTGTCTTCTTTTCAAATACAGAGGTATTTTTCACCATATACTCTTGAATACAAAGAGCGGCAAAGTTCGAAACAATCGCATTTCCTATGATTTTATTAAAAATGTTTTTTAAGAGGTAAACTTGTCCGGTTTAGACATTTAAAAATTATTAATCATGAAATATTTACTATACGTTAAAAATTATAAATAGTTCCTTAAAATTATAAAAATCTGTTATTTAATTATAAGTATCTCAACTCCGATAATTTTATTCTATACAGAAATTTTCTTTTACATGTATGTAATATAAATGTTTCAAACTTTTTACTTTAAACTTCATTGAAGCTTTTATATATTGAAGACATTATATAACTATAGATAATCATATTCTTTACATATTAATTATATATGCCTATACATACATAAGAATCGTTTATGCGTTTCTAATAAATAAATAAAATTAATAATAATTTAAATATTTATATAGTAAGATGATCATTGAGAGTTCTGAATTCACCTGTCTATATAACTTAAAATATTAAATTAAAATTTCGAATATATTGGATAAGAATCACATTTATAAATATTGATATAAATTAGTGATACAGTATGCATATATATATGTATACACATACTTTTCAGAAAGGTTTACGCATGCGTTTTCACGTTTGTCATATGTCCAAATTTTTAACTATGTATGTATAACTTGATGCCGCGTCAAAGATAGAAATAACTGAGTTGTACAAGTAAAATGTGAATTATACAGAAAGAAGAATTGTAAAAATATCCAAGAAGTTTTGTTAAAATGTACTCTATAAAAACACCCACTTTAAGAATCGATGAAGCTGATCTTAAATGTAAAAATGGTTGTGGATTTTATGGAAATGCCGAATGGGAAGGTTATTGTAGCAAATGTTATCGAGAGTATTTACAAAAACAAAGATCAGAAACAGAATGTAATGTTTGCGGACAGAGGTACGATTTATACGTTTATTGATCAATTTATATTAGGCCAATTTATATTATACCAAATTTTTTTTTTATTTTTAAAGCCATATGTCTATATGTAAATGTAAAAATTTTAGAAATGTTATTTTTTTATATTGTAAACTTTGCGATAACAATTACATTGCATTAAAATGATAATTAACATGGAATTAGGTTTCAATTGACACTAAATATGTTTATAATGCATGTATTTATACATGAAAAACAATTAGAAATTGTACTATTTAGATTTCATTCTTTTGTGCATCAAATTTTTTGTGCTTTAATATAATGTTATATTTATTTTCATGTAAATGTTAATAATCTACTTATTAATTATTTCTTAAAATATATGGATTTGTATATTTTTTATATTTATTGCTACAATCTGATTAATGTTTCAGTGCCTCTTCTAACAAGAATGCAATTAGTGCACATCAAAAATATGAGGAAAAGAAAGTACAACAAGAGAAAAAGTATAAGTTATTAAATATATCTTTTCGTAAACCAGTTGCAAAAGGTACATTTGTCCTATAGTATATTTAACTTTGTATTTGATTTTTGTAAAACATTTACTCAATATATATTAAAAAAAATTTAATTGTTATTTTATGTATACTTTCTTTTATCAGATTTTTTGTAAATGTTATTTACATTACTTACATCATTCTGAATGTTTTGATTTTTACTAAAGTACAGGGGTACCAAGAATTACTTCATGAATTAACAAAAGATAATCCTGATCTTGAAAAAGTAAAAGCTGACAACCGCGACCTAATAGGTATAATTGCTAAAACACCGGTAGAAAAAGATGTTAGAAAGTGTATGCACTCATTTATAATTGAGATACTGCAGAATAAAGATGTGAAGAGAATAGAGGAACTTTCAGAGATTACACAAACTTTTTATCAAGTATTTGCTAAACGTTTAGAAAATAGTGTTAAATATGCAGGTATTGAAAAAATAGATTTATATTAAAATGATCTAGACATTAACAAATTAGTGTCTTAAACACGAACATTTTTAATTTACTATTTCAGATATATCGCCAGAAGTTAAAGAAAAATTATTAGATTATGTAGAAAGATATGCAATGACTTTGCTCTACAGAATTCTGTTTTGTCCACCTTTTACAAACGACGAAGAAAAAGATTTGGCAATACAGAAGAGGTTCGCCTTATTCATAAATCAAATTAATAACATTTCAGATAAAATAGAATGACAATTATGATAATTACAGAATTCGGCAATTGAACTGGGTTAGTGGAAAAAATTTGGAATGTCGAATACATGAAACCAGTTCTGAAGTTAGAGAACTTGTTTATACTTCCATAACTGGTTTGTTATTAAAAAAGTTTTAATCAGTTATGTTAATTTCCAACATTTCCAATTATTGAATGTGTTAGATTTATTCACCAATTATTTGATAATAGCTTCCTAATTTGTTGTAGATTTATTAAATATGGATTCCGCAAAAGCTCCACAAGAAAAGCTTTCTTGCGTTATTTATTGTTGTCGAAATATATTTGTAATGTTACAACAATCTGTTGGTGGGCCTGCATCTGCAGATGAATTCCTTCCTGCCTTAATTTTCATTGTTCTAAAAGCTAATCCTGCTCGTCTTAAAAGTAACATCAATTTCATTACTAGGTTCTGTAATGCAAGCAGGTTAATGACAGGGGAAGGTGGATATTACTTCACAAATCTGGTAACATTTATTTTAATATTTATCAAGAATGTTACTACTATCTTATAATGAAACAATCAATGAATAAAAACAATTAGCTTTCCTTATATGACATTTAAGGTAATGAAATAACAACAACAACTATAATAATAATAATAATAATTTCAGTGTTGTGCTGTATCTTTTATTGAAAATTTGACAGCTGAATCATTAAATATGGACGAAAAAGATTTTAATGCTTATATGTCCGGAGAACGTGTACCTGCTAATACATGGGAATCTGCTTTAATGATATGTGAAGTACATACTACATTATTCTTTAATGATATTAAATTACTAATTAGTATAATAACTTTTAGTATAATTTATTTTCATGTATGTGCAGAGTCTGCACTTAATGTGCGAAGATATAACCCTCCTTGATGAAATGAAAGCCAAAACTGCAGAAATAATGACTGAAGCATTAAACTTAAAAGAAAAGATGTTACAATTTCAGGATGAAATGAAGTCAGAAGTGAACACGGTTTTAGACAGAACTCCATTGTTAATTACACATAGCCAAAGATTGCCTACTAATTTAGATTGCGAAGATATTGAAAGTTATCAGTTACCACCTCCAATTATTCCACAAGTAAGAAATCTTTTTAATTAACAAATTTTTAATTAAAAAATTCATTATAAATAGTTACTGGTAACAACAGGTCTGCCCTGCCACAATTAATAATTCCACACCACAAAACGACGTGAGAACTTCTTTAATAGAAGATTGTATTACACCATCTCCCACTTTTGATTTTCCTTCTTTCATTGGTGATGACAGTTTCGATGTAAGCAAAGCAGAGGATGAAACGAGTCTTATAAGTTTGGATACACAAAGTGATTTTGACACACAACAGGACAAATCTACAAATGAACTACTAGCATCTACCCATTTGAATTTACCATGTTCTACAGAATCAGAACAAGAAGATTATCACGGTTTCACTGTTCAAGGTTCAAATATACCTACAATACCTTGTAGTACTGGTGACTTATCTTTGAATACTACAGAAATGGAATGTGAAAATTATACAAGTTATTTTCATAATGTATAAAACAGATATATTTTAGTTGAAGTTTTAGAAACTGTTGCTTAATTATTATAAATAGATTATGCAATATTACACAGTCCAATACAAATTTTTATTTTGCGTTATCCTTCAGATGGTTTTTACAATCGGAATTACTTTATTACTCTCAGTTTTAAAAAAATACGAGTTCCCATAAAAGCACATAACGTTGAGCAAAAATGAATAGAATACACACAAACACACACAATGTAAATTACTTAATTATTTTAATCCTACAGATTTGTTCTAATAAAATATGGAGAAAAGTTTTTATCAAAAGGTTTGTCGATTAATTTTCTCATTACTCCTATATATTCTATATAAACTTAATAATTAAAACGTATATTACAAAAGTAAACTGTTAAAATTAATAACGTGTTGAAATTCTCTTATTCTTATAAGGTACTAAAATAATATTTAGTTTAACTGTATTATGATATAATTATTATTTCAAATATTCTACAATACTTTAACCAAAAGATAATCTTAACTAAAAGTATGTCAAATTTAATACATAAAACTTCTCCAATACAAGTATAGAGGAAGTAAATTATCTTTCTTCTGTAGTTTTGCATTAAAGACATCAAAGTCTGCTTTTCTTAATTTATTTAAATACTTTTGCAAACAAATTATTGGTAAAAAGATTAAATTTGCTTCTTTTCCCATACTATGTTTAAGAGAAATTGTCTAAAAATAAGAAAACTTTTATAGTATATTAAAATATAAAAGATCAAATGTAATCCGTTCCTTTTTTTCATTCTCTACTTTATCCATTCCATTTTAATTCTGCACTTGATATGTACTTACAGCATCCAGATGTAATTTTCCATAGGAAGCTACATCATATATTACATCTTGAAGATTTTTACTGGATTGGCCCTGTAATACAGCTTCTGTAGAAACACTGTGTTTCATTAAAATATCTTGTGGTAACATATTCACTCTTTTACTGGCATTATAAGGAATCGATCGAAGTAAGTTGACAATGCCATGTGCCTTCCCTAAATGACTGGCAGCATGATCAGCATTAATATTATTTACACCGTGTGCTTGTAAAAGAAGATAGTAAATGGAAGAACTACTGTATTCCGCATATTTTTCTATTTCACTCATATTATGAAATGAATAATCCCGAAGTTTATCAAGCCTTATATCAATTAAACGTTTGAAATAATGTTTAGAAAGAGAATGTTTCTGTAAAATCTGCAAAGATTGTTCTTACAATTATTATAATTTGTGGGACAATAAATAGTACAGAGAACCAAAGAGATAAGAAAATAAGATCATACTCTATGTAACTCCAACATAACAGGATTTCTTGGAGGATTTCCTTTATATGTATTATTTATTGCATCTGACCAAAATTGTAATCTCATTTCTCCTATTCTATAATCACGCACTTGATCTCTTACTTGAGCTACTTCAACATTAAATGCACGAATTGCAAATGCGGCTGCTTCATTTTTGTTTGATAATAGCAATGTACACAGGAAGTTTTCATAATCATGTTTTCTGAAAGAAATTAACAATGTAAAAAGTAACAATTTATTTAATGACTTTCTATATATATATATCCTTGATTATTTATTAATTGTTTTACAGCTTTGGGAAATTTAATGTTTTCTCAAAGTATAATTGTTAACATTTTCTCATTTATTTAATTGTTCACTTATATAATAACAAATAATGCTAGAAATAATATAACATTTAAAATGAACAGCATGTAAACATCTAAAATAACTATGACTGTCAACTACTATATATATATTCATTATCAGTAACTATAAAATACCTAACCAATTCCGAACAATACGTAGCTGGCGTTTGTTCTGTAGAACTTGAATGCCTTACACAAGTTTGTAACAACACGTTTTGTTTCAAACAATGATTTCTATTTATAATGGATATAATATTGGACATGTTCCACACTAAAAATGCAAATGACTTCAATAAAAGTAATTAAGTGAATAACATGTGAGAATCAGATAAATAATAATTGTTAACTAATATAGTCAAACTTAATATTAATTTAACAACGTATTAAAATATGCTGCCTTTATAATTTATTTAAAATGCACTACATATATATTCGAATCTTTTTTGAACTTCGTTTATAATAGAATTGAATATCAATGTGGTTTTTAAGTAATGATATATCTAATCCATAAATCTTTGTGAAATACAGAAACATAATATGTTGTATACCTACAAACTTATGTATTAATTTAGAAAATAAATGTACTGAGAACATTAATCTCTATAAACACAAATAATTGTTGTATAAATATGTTGTATAAATAATTAGATTAATAATTTTCATTGTTTTTCATTTAAAACCAATGTAAAAATTATGATATATGGAAAATTGTATAATCTGTCGTTATTCTGTAACTTATTGTATATCATATACTACTTAGCCTCTTAATAATTCTATATTCTGTTATCAACAACGTAACTCGAGATCCGCGTGCGCGAGGACATGACCATTTGTACGCTTACTACTACAATCAAAACATCAAATGCGACATCTATGAATCGCTGCTAGAACTAGAGTTAATTATAGGTAAGAACACAGAGGGAGTTTGGTGTCACCGGCCACTATGGTTACGGTCATATACATGTATATATAAATATAATTCATCCTAAAATTTTAGTAGTTTTCTACTTTAATTATATTAATAAAACAGAAGAATTTTGTTCTGTCCGAAACAAGACTGCCAAAGATTATAATCTTGTTAGATAGTGTTGCTAATGATCTTCAATATCGAAGCAACATTAAAACCAAAAAGAAACATTATGTTAATGTTATACATATGCAATATTAAATAATAAGCTATACTTTATAATTTTCGAGTAAAAGATTAAACTAATTGTAAGTTAATATGCACTTAGAAAATGTTGTTATTAAAAGGTTATAAAAATATATACTATATATTAATTTTCAATTGTTTATTTGTTAGAAAAATATTTTTTAAATTTAAGTCGTGCAAAATATCTGCATAAACGTCTTAATGATTTAACAAGAAATAACTACTTTCTTTTTAAATGTTATGAGTAGGAAAATATTTCTATTTGCATTTAATATATAGTATAGTAAAATTTGACATACTCAGTTTTCGTGATGTCAAGTTCAGTTAAGCTTCATTGTCAATTGAAAATTGTAAATGCAAGGGATAGTAATGATTGGTTACGGCCGTTACGGGAACCGCTGGCTCCTAAGGAAGCGTCTGCTTAGTTAACAGTTTATACGAGCGGCAGAGAATAAGTTAGTGTTTATCTTGAGTTAAAGACAACGTAAATCTGATTCAACAGATGAAAATTGTATAAATTGTATAAGGAGCGGATCGATCGTTCGTCATGAATAGAAATTGACATACGACGCCGAAGGTGCTCCTCGTAATGTCCATAATTTAACCCCTTAACGTACAAATTTTCTTCCGTTTACCGATAGAAAATGAGTAAATCTTTTTATAATCAAAATGAGTGTAATATATTTTTTATAAGATATATATTTTCTTATGAGATATCGTAGCTTGAATCCGTAAAGATCAATGACTAAAATAAGCAATTTGGCAAACGACGGACGTATCGGCTATGCCCGTATATGTCACGGCCGTGTGCTTTAAGTGATTAAAGATCTTTTTACAATTGTTAGAATGGCTATTATCAGTTTAATAATTATTCTGATTGCATGCTTTTTCAAACTTGTCCTCCTCTCTAATGGTAAGTAACATTTAATGTGTTGTTTTCTACATGATTTTAATATAGAGGTTATGTTATAGGTCATCTGTTATTAAACAATTATGCCTAAATATCTTGTTATAGTTTATTTCTTTTATTATAATGTCACTGCATAATATGTTACTAATTGTAAAATATAAAAAATTTAAGGATTATTTAGATTTTATAATAACATAAAGTTAATTTTTTGCTACTACTTTTGGTGTATATTATTTTTTATAATATTTATTATCCAACTTTGTGCAACAATTCTTTTAATCAAATATAACAATATTGCTTAACACTATGACCCATAATATTATTTTTGTCATAAATTTCGGAATTTTATCTTCAATTTTCTACTATCTAAATTTATAATAATAATGCAGAATTTTTTAATTTTAATAATATGAATTATTATTTCTAGGATCGCCAACTCTTCTCTTTGTCACACAAAAAGATATTAGAATGGCCAATGCCTCTCGTACTAATAAAGTAACTACTATTATAAAAGATCTGTCTGAAGGTGCAGCATTAGATTTTTATTTTGAACATGAACTAGTGTGTTGGTCTGATAGTGGTTTAGAAATAATTCAGTGCATTCAAACAAATGGCACCCATACTGGCGAAAAAACAATTGTAGTAAATTCCAGTTTAATTTCTCCTGATGGTTTAGCTTGTGACTGGTACACAGGAAAATTATATTGGACAGATGGAGAAAAAAATAGAATAGAAGTATCCAGTATTGATGGACGTCACAGAAAAGTCCTTTTTTGGACAGAGATTTATCAGCCAAGAGCTATTGCTCTTGTACCGATGAAAAGTATATTATTTTGGACTGATTGGGGTGATGTACCTAAAATAGAAAGAGCTGCAATGAATGGAGATCCATCAACGAGAGAAGTGATAATTTCTGATGATATATTTTGGCCAAACGGTTTAACAGTGGATTATGAAAATGAATTGGTTTATTGGGTAGACGGAAGACTTAAATTTATTGCAGTGATGGATTATTATGGAAAAAATAGAAGAAAAGTCATAGAAAAAGGGTTAGATTATCCGTTTGCAGTGACATTTTTCGATCACAAATTATATTGGACTGATTGGAAAACATGGTGTGTACATTCATACGATGTTCGTCAAACTCAAGCACTTCCTAGAGAATTATTACATGGAGAATATATACCTGGTGACATAGAAGTTTGGGATGTTAGAAGACAACCATATGGGAGTCATCCTTGTGAAAGAAATAATGGAAATTGTTCACATTTGTGTCTTTTAAGTATGACAGAACCTGGATATAGCTGTGCATGTCCTACAGGTGTAAAATTAGTGGATAATTTGACTTGTGCAGAAGGACCAGAAGAATTGTTATTAATAGTTCAAAGAAATGAAATCTGTCGCATTTCTTTAGATTCACCAGATTATACTAATTTTGTATTACCATTAACAGGTATCCCTCAATATCTTTTCCATCGATTAATTTGTTTTTCAAAGAAATTTATATATATTATAATTTTTCAATATACTTAGGAATTAAACATGCGATAGCAATAGACTTTGATCCTGTGCAAGAAATGCTTTACTGGACAGATGAAGAAGCTCGTGCAATTCGTAGAGCTTCACTTGATGGTTCCAATCAAGAAAATATTATAATAACAGAAGTGGAAAATCCTGATGGAATAGCTGTTGATTGGTTAGCACGGAATCTTTATTGGACTGACACGGGAACAGATCGAATTGAAGTAGCCCGGTTAAATGGTACAAGTAGAAAAGTATTAATAAATGAAGATTTAATCGAACCCAGAGCAATTGCTTTAGCTCCAGAATTAGGATGGATGTTTTGGACAGATTGGAATGAAAAACGTCCAAAAATAGAGCGAAGTAATCTGGATGGTACAGAACGTATTCTTTTAGTAAATAAAGATATTGTTTGGCCAAATGGAATTGCTCTAGATCTTGCACGATGGAAAATATATTGGTGCGATGCAAAAACAGATAAGATTGAAGTGTGTAACATGGATGGTACAGATAGAAGAGAAGTAATTACAGATAATCTTCCACACCTTTTTGGTTTAAGTTTATTAGGAGATTATCTATATTGGACTGACTGGCAAAGACGAAGTGTGGATAGAGCACATAAACTCACAGGTGGTGAAAGAGAAGTTATTGTTGATCAAGTTCCAAATGTCATGGGTTTAAAAGCAGTGCATTTAGGAAAAGTTAATGGTACAAATCCTTGTGTGAAAAGTAATGGTGGTTGTAGTCATTTGTGTTTAAATCGACCAGGAAATAAGTATGTGTGCGCATGTCAAATTGGATATGAGTTAACTAAAGATAAAAAAACTTGTTTTGTGCCAGATGCATTTATGTTATTTGCTAGGAAAGAAAATATTGGCAGAATTAGCATCGAAAATGCAAATAATGATAATATTATTCCATTAACTGGAGTTAAAGATGCAAGGTAAAGCTTATGCTTATAAACAAAAAGTTTTATGATCTGTTTATATTAAAATTTTTTTATAAAAACCCAAAGACTGTCATTCTATTTTTTTTTAGCGCCTTGGACTTTAATATAGCAGACAATCGTATTTATTGGACAGATGTTAAATTAAAAACAATTACAAGAGCTTTCATAAATGGATCTGATATAGAAAGAGTCGTTGATCTTGGTTTAGAAACACCTGAAGGTTTAGCAATTGATTGGATTGGTCATAATTTATACTGGAGTGATACAGGAACACGAAGAATAGAAATGGTTCGATTAGAAGGTTGTAGTAGAAAAGTCCTCATTTGGAGTAACATTTTTGAACCTAGATGTTTAGCTCTTGATCCTAGCAGAGGGTAATTATAGTGACAATTTCACATGTGTTTATAAAAGCGTTTGTGAAATAAATATTTCCTGTATAATTAAGTTTTTAACACCATGATGGTTTTCTAGCCATATATATTGGACAGAATGGGGAAATTCTGGAAGTATAGAAAGATCATATTTAGATGGCATGCATCGTGAAATAATACTTTCCAATATTGGAAAAGCAAACGGTCTAACAATTGACCATTCAGCACGAAAATTATATTGGGCAGATTTATATACTCCAGCTATTGATAGCTTTGATCTGCTTACAAGAAAAAGAGTAGCAATTATAACAGAAAATATTGTATATCCATTTAGTATTACTCAGTATCAAGATTACATTTACTGGACAGATTGGAATACAGGTAAAAAAGTACATAAAATTATCAACTATGTTACTATTACATTACTATTTTTACTATTAGTTACTATTACATATGCGTCACGTTATTATTTGCAACAAATTTCGATTTTTATTTCAATAGATATTTTCCGAAATTTATAGATATTTTGTACAAAGTTTGATGTTAATTCATTTAATTAATAGGTGACATAGAGAAAGCTAATAAGACTACTGGATTAAGCAGAGTGAAGATACATAATAAGTTAGAATCTGTAACAGATTTATTGGTTTTCCATGCTTCTAGACAAGCAGGATGGAATCCCTGTGCATTAAAAAATGGCAACTGCACTCATCTTTGTATCGCTTTACCCGGAGATAATGAAAGCATATCAAATTCTTTCAAATGTGGGTGTCCTACTCATTACAATTTATCAGAGGATAATAAAACTTGCATTGGTCAGTATATTTAAATTAAAAAAATTTGATTTATAATTTCCCTAAAATCTTTAATCATACCAGACTATTTTAATTTTCTCGATTACGTTCAATATTAAATGCAGTAGATGTGATAAAAAAAAGAAAAAAATGTATTTCAATTAGATGTGGAGATTTCGTCAAATTCTATGATTTAAGATATAATTTACTCTTGTAATAAAAATATGAGTTACGAAACAAACAGTATTAGATAAAATAATACAACATCTTGAATTGTTTAAATATATTTAATATTTATTCTGTAATATTTCTTCATTAATTGTAAAATGATATAATAATGTTCTGCACGGAAATTGCGCATATAAGTTTACACAATATACACAGCATGTCTAAATTTAAATAATAGAAATGGATAAATATTTTTAAAAATATAGTAGATACAGGTGAGATCTCTAAATGAAAATTGTAGGATATCTAGAAGTCAAATAATACTGAAATACCTATACTTAAATACCAATACTGAATATACTATATAATACTGAATACTTATTCTATTTTGCGATGATTTTGAAAATACTATGGAAATTTTAAAACAATTGTGATGTACAGAGTTCGTTCGATCAATACTCTGACCGTGTACATTCGATAATATATCAACTTTAAAAGTTTATATCTTGATGCACTAAAAAATATAGGTTCCCATTTGAAAATTGAAAAGTAGCCTTTCTCTTCCTTTCCTTTTTTTCTCTTTTTTGCTTTTTCTTTCTTCCTATTTTCCCTTTTTCCTTTTTGGTCAAAGTTATCACAAGGTCAAATAAATATCAGCATAATCTGTACTCCTTGATACCTTACAAGTTCCTTTTTTACTTAATACTACCTTCAAAAGTAACAAAGACACACATATAAGATATCACATTCAATTGGTTAAATTAACGATGTAAATATATAAATATAAAATTATTAACTTAATTAATTCTCTGTTATTGATATACTATATCATAATATATGCGCGATGTATATTAATTTAAATCTAATAACTTATTCTTTCTGTTACAGCACCAAAAAACTTTATGATGTATAGTTTACGCAATGCAATGTTTCGCTTTCTTCCTGATACAAATGATTGTCCAGATGTAGTTCTCCGAATACAAGGTTTGAAGCATGTACGATCTATAGAATTTGATCCTATAACTCAACACATTTATTGGATAGATGGACGAACTTTATCTATTAGGAGAACTTTGGAAAATAAAACACATTCCAGTATAATGATTTCTGGAAATTCTGGACATCCAGTGGATCTTGCTTTAGATTCACTGGGAAGGTTACTATTCTGGTCATGTGCCACAAATGATGCGATCAATGTTACAAAACTTGACAATGGTTCCGCTCTAGGTGTTGTAGTCAAAGGTGATGGTGAGAAACCAAGAAATATTGCAATACATTCAGAAAAAAGATTACTTTTTTGGACAGATATTGGAAGAAAAATGAGAGTAATGCGCAGTAAAATGGATGGAAAAGAGAGAATTGTAGTAGCGACTGATCTAGAACAACCAACAAGTATTGCAGTAGATGCAATTTCAAGCATTGTATATTGGGCACATGGAAATCAGATTGAATGTGCAGATTTTGATGGGAACAATAGAAGAATTCTGGTTTCTCCCGTTGGACAAGGTTCAACTGTTTATTTGTCTATCTTTTTTGATTTTATTTATTGGTTTGATAAGGAAACATCAAGTTTAGAGCGTATTAATAAATCTGGAAATGGAAGAAAAACAATCATGAATAAAGTACTTACAGATTTAATTGCGATAAATACTCCACAAGATGATGTAATGAAAACACATATTTGTAGTCCTTTTCGGGAATATGGAGGATGCTCACATTTTTGTATAGGAATCACTTCTTCTAGGTACATTTTTAATTTCTCTTGATCAGCAAATAAAATATAAATACCATATGAAGAATGTACGGGGAAAAGCGGGAATGTCGATTTTAACGAATTTTAACTAGTTTAATATTTTTTCGTATTGCTGCTCTTTATCATTGGCTATTGCGAATTAAAATTTTTTTAGTTTTACGGTAGTTATAAAAAATTGAGGTATATCACGAAAATTAAATACTTCTTATCTTTTAGAGTTTAATGTGTTACATATTACTTAAAATTATAAATAAAAGTTGCAAATGATGCAGAATAAAGTGATATTTTTTTCTTTTTTTATGTATGATGAAATACGAAGTTGTGACATATATTGAAAAACAAAATTTTGTTATCTGAAAAATGCTAAAACTATACATTCCCACTTTTTCCTATGGACTCTTCATATAGGATAATTCTTTCACTAGAGGGGAAGTCTCTTTCGAAAGAAGGAGGTGCCACATATGTATGCCTGCATATGTAGAAACTGAAAACAAATGTATGGATATAAGAATGATCTCAAAATGGTTCATATAAACAGTCATAACGGTAGCCGATAGTATTAGGCATTATTATCCTTTATATAGCAATAATGTCCGATCGGACGAATTAGCGACTTCTCTTTTTAAAATTTCTAGCAAGAGAATCATTGCATAGAAAATTTTATATTAAAGTATATAAAAGACATTATTTTCAGATGTTCTTGTCCAAAATCTTTGGTTTTATCTGAAGATGAAAAAACTTGTAGAGCTGCGCCAGCCTGTGGAACGGATCATTTTACTTGTGCTGCACCTAGTTCTGCAGTAACAAAAGATTGTATACCTGCTACATGGAAATGCGATGGCCAAACCGACTGTCCCGATGGAAGTGATGAATTAGGTTGTCCAGCTTGTAGTCGTGAACAATTTAAATGTCAAAGTGGCCATTGCATTGGTAAGAATATTGAACTATCAAATCATTCAAATTACGAATTAAATATAGTGAAATTGTGAATTATTATTAAAATTGTTAGACATGTCCTGGGTGTGCGATGGAACAGCTCAATGCCATGATGGCCTAGACGAAGCTCATTGTTGCCGTCCAGGTCAATTTCAGTGTATTGGAAGTGGTGTTTGTATTTCTGGTTCAGCGCTTTGTGATGGTTGGGACGACTGTGCCGACGGAAGCGATGAACTTGCATCTGCATGTACACCTGCAAACAATCCTCGACAAGAAAATAATTCATTAGAATCTGGAAAAATCACTTATGTTATTATTGTACCTATTGGACTGATTGCAACAATTGCTACAATTGCTTTTGGATTTTATTATTGTAGAAGAAAATTCATAAACAATGAAGAATTGCCTGATATTTTACATGATTCAGCTGGAGATCCATTATCACCCAAACCAGTAAGATTAGCAAAACCAATGTTCGCGCAAAAAAATTGTAGGAAAGATTTGAAAATTGGAATGGAAACTGTAAGAATGTCAATGTTAAATGGAAGCAGTATAGGATCAAGTTACGACCGCAGCCATATAACCGGTAACCTGTTAATTTACAAACTAATATATCATAATTAAATTATTAAATCATAAATCAATCATTGTAAGTAAAGTAGTACAAATGATTTGTTATAATAATATATAGAACAATTGGTTTTGTAGACATTTTGCCATCTTGTAGAAATTTAGATTAGAAAATGTATTATGATGAATAATATTATCCGTTATTATGATTATAATAATAAATATATATTCTGCTTTAAGGAGCTTCCAGTTCAACTCGAGGTAGTTCCACAGGAGGTTACCCACAAGAAACATTGAATCCTCCTCCGAGTCCAGCAACAACAGCCAATTCTACTAGATGCTCAAGCAGTAATGCATCTAGGTATAAACCTTATAGGCATTATAGGAGCATAAATCAGCCTCCACCTCCAACTCCTTGCAGTACAGATGTTTGCGACGAATCAGACAGCAATTACCCAGCAAGATATAGATATGAAAGTGAACCCTATCCTCCACCTCCTACTCCAAGATCTGTTTACCAAAGTGATGCTGCAATTAGTTGTCCTCCCTCTCCTAGTTCACGATCTTCTACATATTTTAGTCCACTTCCTCCACCTCCTTCCCCTGTTCCTTGAATATATTAAAAATTGTTTATATTCTATTTTTTAAAAAATGAGATCTTTTGGTAAGTCTTTAGAAATAATTTAAAAATGAAAATTTATTTTATTAAAACGTTTATATTTTATAAGTGGACAAGTAAAAACATTATTCTTAAAATATTCGAAATCAAGGAAAGTAAATGTTAAGCAATTTTTATTTATTTATATTAATAAGTAAAATAATATAAGATAAAAATTTTATCATTTTGTGATTAAATTTCATTCATTAAATTTTACTTGATACCTTTTTTTAGAAGATTTTCGAGGAAAGATATCTTTTTGCAACATTATTAAATTTGTTTGAAGTGTTACTTATATTTGAATAGGTTTTTTTGTTTCTGTAAAAAATTTATACCATCGTGCCTCTTAACTCTGTAACGTATTTGTAAGGAATTTAATCGTAAAATGTAAATATTGTAACAATGTATAAAAGTTGTATATGATTTTTAACATTCGATATCCAAGTTGTTTTGCAAAGAAGTTTTTTTTCTTTAAGTACGTATATATTTATAGTGTATAAGAAGTTAGTTGAGTAACTTTCATATTTACAATCAAGACATATCAAACTCTATATTACAAATTAAAAATAGATAGAACAATTGAAAATTATTTCTAATGAGAATAAAATCAAAATAAGCAATGACATATAATAATTAAATAATCTAAGAACATTTAAAATGTGTATTTATAGAAAAAAACATTTTTTAATTTTTACTGTGAAAATGAAAAGTACTTCTTGCATTTATTTGCATTTTTATGTAACGGCTCTACCGTGAAAGTGAAAATTACTAAATGTGTATTTATATATTTACATTTCTATATAATAGTTAATCAACATATGAAAATTAGTAAGTTACAATTTTTAAATAATGATATAAAGTAATGCTGTTCCTCCAGTTTATAATCGGACTGTGCCATACAACATTTAGGATATTTAGTAAATGAAATTCAAAATTATTGTATATATAAAATGTACAATGTCATGTGGAAATGATTTTTACCTCGCACTGCCATTACACAAGCCTTGAAGAAATACATTCTATTAAATTATTATTCTTGTTTGGCATTAAAGACTGAAATAATTCTTCTATATTTTTTTTACATTTACAACAAAAATATGTATTATCCTATGTATGTAGCATAATTGTATAAAAGAATAAAACTTTTGTTACATATTTTATATGATACTTATTATTTTATGATAAAATAATTTTAAAATTATGCATTTTAATAATAATTAAAAAATATATTATTAATTGTAAGCTTTAGTTTTAATCAATTTCCTCGTATTTTTTTTTTAACTACTATTTATTTTTTCTATTTAGGTACAAAAACGTACGTAAGTGTAATTTAACATATATTTTTATTAAAATTTATTCACTATTTACACACGCAATATTTGTGTACGATGTATACAATATTGTGTACAATCGAAAGATGTAAAAATATTAATAAAAACGTCAAATAGAATACTATATATACTAATTCACTATACAGACGCACTATTTACATTAGTCGTTTTTTATTTCTATCTATTTTACAGATTTTACAGGCTGACGCGCGCCACAGCTATAAAAGATTCTTAAAATCATATTCGTCTCTTTTTGTTTTTATACAAATATACATATGCTCAGATTTCTCTGCTAACATAAATAATTGTTCCTCAGGCAGGTACGGTTTATTCTTGACGGCAGGAAGAATTTATTTCAAGATATTTTGTACCTTCAACATTAATGAAATTAATCAAATTAATCAAATTTATAAACTATAAAGAGCCAAATTCCAGGTTAATGTTTGTAAATTATTATTATTATACTTTTCAAGCTGTACAATATCTAATTATGGTACAAAATACGTGTTTTTAAGAATTTTTACAAGTTCTTAAACAAGTTGTTACAAGTCCTTAATACATTCAGTATTTATTAGAAGAAAGGAAATATAATAATTGCTTTCTGTTTGTATTAGTGAACTAATAAAACTTGATACAGATTGTATAAATACTTTAAAAACATTTTATGTACAACATTTAGAACTTGTTTTAATTAACTATTAATTCAAATAAAACAAAAATCTTATATGCATATTCGATGAAAAGATAATATCTTATTGTAAAGAGATTAAATGATATTTCAAAATATATGTATTCTGGTAATAATTCAGTATTGTTTAATACTGCTCATATTTTAGCATATTATATTATTTAATTAAAAATGGAATTGGAAAATGGAATGTTTGATAAACGCCTGAGATATCTTTGTTCAAATATTTGAAAAATTGTATTAAATCTACTACAAATCTAACATTAATGTAACAGAATTTTAAGATACCACAGAGAAATAATTACTAATAAAATAAAACATAAAAATGAAATGCGTAAGAAATTATTAAAAAAGCTTTCTTTTACATTGATAAATAAATATGGATGTAAGATTCTCAGTTAAGTATTTTATCAATACATATCCTTGCCGTCAAAAAAATTGATTGTATGCTTGTTCAAAGAAAAATTTCTCATTTTGAACAATTAACAATCGATTAAAAAATTAATCAATAGTCAATAGCAACAAATTATTGTTTTAGAATCTTTCTTAACAAAAGGGGAGGGGGGTGCTTAAAATTTTGGCGCGCGCATTTACCTCGATTTAAATCCTCCTTTGAAAATATTTTCTCCTTTCTCAACTGTAAGATACTTTAACACATTGACTGCCACGCGTGTTTTCAAAGAAATCTCCATCAGGCCACGCGTACAGCAGTACCAAGCGTTCTCTGCTAGGTGCTCCCATCGATATTTTAGTAATGCGAGTCGCTCAAGTGGTGGTCTTAAGAATGATCTTTCGTTTCATTTGTTCGCAACATTAAAACCACTAGCTGTTGTTGAATATAATGAAGGAAAGTGTGGTATAGATTATTCCGGTTTCTTATGTCACCACAATTAGAAAAGGAATCAAATGGTACAGAAAACTTGGCATTCAATTCCTTCTGGGAATTTCTGTTGTAAACGCTTTGACGGTTTACAAAATTGCAACAAGGAAAAATATAAATATTAGAGTATTTAGACAATTATTAGTTGCAAAATTATTAAATCTTTGTCTTCGACGGAGTCAACATAATATCGCCGTTCGGAAAAATGATTCCGGAAGAAGCATTAGACGCGCATGCAAACTACGTTATGCAAATAAAAGACGTCGAATGGACCGAACAAAGGCACAAAAGAATTTGAAGAAAACAACAACTTATTGTCCAAATTGTCCCGACCAACCTCAGCTATGTATAGAATGCTTTAAAGTTTTACATTCTAAATAATTTTTTCAATAAACCATTTTCGTATTTTTATTTTATAACAATTCAACAGTTTTATTATTATGGAATATCTTTTCAAATACCTACGACGATCCTTCGCAAGTACTCAAATAAACGACACCCGAATATGGATTACACGGCCTGACCAGAAACTTTGCTAACACCCGAATACGGGTGTCATGGCAGTCAACGTGTTAACGTAAGGTACAAGTACAAACAACAAGGATCAAAATCTTAAATGCCTAATTTTTTAAATCTTTCTTCCTTTCTAAACAACCACATAGACTTAATAAAAATAATCATTATGTCCAAGAAGAACTGATTGATATTTCTTATGCACAGAAAATTTTGGAGGACTTGAAGTATTTATAATAAATTTTTTTTATTCCTTGTGTCTAAATTTTTCTATGATAATCAATAGACCGAAATTTGACTACATTATACAAACTTTTCAGATTCTTTTTATTTTATAAACATGGGACAAGTTAGGCAACCAGCCTAATATTTGAAATTCCGACAATTAATCAATCGTTTGAAATTTCCACATACAATGAACTTAAAATCGTTCAACTGTGTTATAATTGCCTAAACATTTAATAAACAATTCAACATACCCTCCAAAAATGGCATTATTTACTATTTATTCAATTTAATAAAATCTCAGTTCTTTGTTCCCTCATTTTTTAATGTCTCTTTAACTATTTTCATTTTTATTGCACATACATTCTTCACTGTAAAAACAGTTTACTGAACCAAATAGCAAATAGTTAACGACACCCACATCCAAGGACAGACATGTCCTGGTAATTTTTCAATACTACTTTATTTTCTTCATCAAGATAAAGCATGGATATAGAGCTAAGAGCGGTAGGTACACAACAAGCTTTAGGCACCATACTTGGTTTTGTTGAATAAACCAAGTTTTGGACAATTGCGTGATTGGTAGAATTTAAGTGATCTGCTAATGGAAACGGGCAATCACCATGGCAATAAAAGGCATCGTAACCAGGGGGGGCAACAATCCAATCATTCCAACCAACATCAGCAAAATCAACATAAAGTGGATGTCGCCTACAATTTTCACGTCCATCTTTTCGGCGGTTTTTTCGAAGTGCTGCTCTTCTGGCACGACGGTCCATTATTTGACTTGCAGAAGACATCTTATATCTAAATAATAAATATTCTTGATATAATATTCTTGTAAATTATTGATTTTATATTGATATAAATTATGTATTAATCATTATTAGAAAACTATTTCATATACTACGTAATTAATATTTTTTCTGTGAACTTATAGTTCATTATCAAATCATCCAAATTTGGATATATTATATGTATAATATAATTTGTTATTACACGCAATTTAAATACATTGCTATTATACATGTGTATGTATATAATAATAAATGTTTAAAATAAAATATTAGATTAAAAGCTTTAAATTTCGAATGCATAATTAAGAAAGGTTACAATAATGCTGTAGTTATTCTTTCTATAAAAAGGAATAAAAATATATGAAGAAACTAGTTTGTACCTGCCATCATCTGTATAAGTAAATAACATTGGACGATTAACAACCCATGTGTCGTTTCTTTCATTTGCGTTTCTCCTTAAACGCACATGCTCCTGTTTAGTTCCACGTACATGTACTAAAAGTCCATGATTGTTCTTAGGATCTTTTATCCATCTTTCCACAGCAGGATGTACGTCTACACTAATTGTGCCATTTTTCCTAGTGTTTAGCGGTTTACTATCAATTAAACGCAATAGCGGAGCGCTATGTCCTCTTGCACCAGGACGTAAAATATCATATATAAGTATTCTACCCAATTTCGAATTGGAATCATCTTCATTTAAAATAGGTACACGAGAAAGACTTAATTCTGCAGCTTGTAACTTCTCCCCTGAAGGTATACTACTTAAATCAAAGGAAAGACGAAAGCGATTTGGAGATTGAAATTTATGATCCACCTCACTTTCTGCATAAAAACAAATAAAAGAAGAAAAAGGTTGAGATATAAATAATAATGTAATAGTATGGATCTTAATTATCATATATTTTATTTAACATTTTTAATTATGTTACTATTATTGTTATCTACACATATTGTAATGTACATTTATATTTTAAAGTGCATTAAATTTTACTTGTTGCATTGTTTAACTACATTATATTGTAAGTAATATTTAATCGTTATTCAGTTGCAAACATACAGTATAATTTATTAACTAATATAATGTCAAAAATAATTTTAGATACATTTACTTTTTATAAATATACTTACCAACATGAGAAAAGGAACGCACTGTATTAGCAGATCTGGCATGAATTCCTGGTTTAGCAATATCAGCCATACCAATTGTATTTTGTTTTACAAAAAGTTTTTTCAATGATTCAGGAACATAAGCTTGGCCTTGTGGTTTTGGCCTTTTAGCAAAACCAAGAAGTGACAAAAGGCTAGCTTCAATTCCAGCAATTGCTTGTTGACGTTCGCTGATAGCAAAATGTTTGGCACTATCAGAATGTAGATGCAAGTGAATGTTTGCTGTGGTAGTTGCCAGCAGCAAACTTGCTGCGACTAAAACCAACCTCAGTGGCAGCAACATGCGCATTGTGATGTCGTTGCTCACGGATGTTGCCTCCCTAAAAGCAAAATAATGAAACTCCTGATATTGTATGTCAATTATGAACAGTTTCTTAAAGAGATTTAAAAATGGATAATGAAACAAACACAATTCTAATTTAATTATACATATAGTCACAAGTTAATATTTTAATAGTGACATGAAGAATTGAGAAAAATAGTCAAAAATTAATCATTAATGACTGCATATTGTAGATTTTTACCATAAAAGAAAGTATTGTAAATTTCATTTGCTCCTCATAGAAAAATTTGATAATGCTCTTTGATAATTCATAGCTAAAGTTAAAATTATAGGAAATAAAATAATTTTGCATTAACTCTTATATTTATGTGTCAATTCATGATAATCATCTTATTAATTCATAGAAATAAGAATTAAATAATTAATTATATAACTCGTTAAACTCAAATATTAAATTTTTATATAAAATAATAGATA
Organism: Bombus huntii; assembly: GCF_024542735.1. Taxonomy (NCBI): domain Eukaryota; kingdom Metazoa; phylum Arthropoda; class Insecta; order Hymenoptera; family Apidae; genus Bombus; species Bombus huntii. The sequence goes on from NC_066254.1 coordinate 5,257,584, forward strand.
ATTAAAAATACAACATTTAGAGATATGTTTAAAAAGTATACACAAATTTGTTAAAAGTTTATTTAACGACAAATAGTTTTAATATAAATTGTTATACACACACAAATCACTGGATGCTAAAATAATCATATAATTAAGAAATGTAAATTTAAAATAAGATCAGCTGTTTGAAGTAGAAATTATTAATTTACTCAACCATTTAGCAATGAAAAAATTATTTTCTTTTATAATTTAACTAATAGTCTTAGGACTATTTTGAATCATGACATTGTTCTTTTTAAATAGTATATACATATAATTTTGCTAAAGATATTATAATATTTTCATAACAGTACACAAATAGCTCACTTTTACTGTTAATTCTTGCAAATATCTCGAAACTAATGATTTTTGTTATATGTCACTATTCGCATGAATAGATGAAAAGTAAAATGTTTGTATATTTTTATATGATTGGATATAAAATTTGAGAACCACTGAGACAGACCTGCATTCTATTACAGATAGAGATAGAAACAGAAAGGTTAGTGCCATGCTGTCTGCTGCCGAATGATTGGGCGATTAATCTAGCCGCGAATTTTCAACGCGTTTGCTTCAGTTACCTGACATAAAGCTGTTCCACGAGAAACAGTTAAATTACTTAAACTGCTTTTTTTATTTTGCTATTTACATTTATAATTCAGATGTAGCAAGTGAAAATAAAATTAAATAAATCGAATGAAAATTTTTTTAATACATTTTGTCAATACAATATTATTATTATTAGTTTTATTGCTTGTATTACATATTGTGATAACCTTGTATAATGATAACATTTTTATCATATGTTATATTTAATTTAGATACGTAATTTCATAATCAGACATATGAAAGAGTTTTCATTTTTAAATTGAGATATTTTGTTTCATTAATGTAGCAGATTCTAAGCTTATTTATTAAATTTATTTGATATAAAATAGAACAATTCTCTATCATTTTGAAAAGTTAGTTAAAATAATGCTTAAAGCGAAATATTAACCTTACATGACCAACATCAACTTTGTACCTTGAATTATTACAAGTCGATATTTAAACATCTTTTATCATAAGATAAATAAAAAAGATGGCTTTTAAAGGTTCAAAATTTTTAAGTCAGGATAGGAAGGATATGTCTTTGTAAGTATAGTATAATAATGTCTGTTAATAACTTACTATTATAAATGTATTTCAAAGAATTAAACCCAATATTTTGTTGTTAATATACTGTGAGTATACGTATATTCTTATTGTTTTGTACAATTATTTCAATTAAATACTGTTTTGATAATACATTATTAATTAGCGATAGTTCTATTTAATCAGATAGTAAATAACAGTTACAATAACTTATGATTTCTATACATAATACGACGAAAAGAATGAAAATAATAAAAGCAAATATTTCTGTTATAGATATTCGAATTCAGAATTTATTTTTTATATCTTGCAATTTATCTTAGAATTATTATTCAGGTACATCGACATCTCCAAAGTTATTTATTTGTATTATTTATATTATTGTATTAACTGTATCCATGGATGCAAACTATATAGTTTTTTACACTACATATACAGGATACGGCTGAATAACATATACAAACGAGCATGAGGTAATTCCTGATGAAAAACTGAGAAGAAAATATATAATAAAGAAAATTTTTCTCTCGGGGCTTAATTATCGAGAAAGGAACCGAGGAATCACCTTATGCCTGCTTGTACATTAAATAAATGTATAATTAATGTTTTAAGGAAATGTAAACGTATAATGGTGTAAACGCGATTCTATTAATGAGAATTGTATATAACGCTTCAAGAAGAATGTAGTGTTCTTGTACTGTACTAAAGGAATGCACGGCCACCCAAAGTATTCGATCTAACGCGAAGCTAATTCGAAGCTATTAGGTCGGTACATACTTAGGAGACCACTTCGCTTCTAGGAAACAAACTCTCTACCTGCTCTCTACGAAGAAAAAATTCTGCTGTCTATATCTGTATTTCCTTTTAGACTTTCTAGTTAAAGAATATTTAGAAAATGAATGGAAAGTTATGTATTAGAAAGATGTACATTTAGGATTATATATAACAGCTCTTATCATAATTATGAATTTAATTATTGCCTTCAAACTTAATATGAAAAAATATTTTGTTGGATAAGCGGAGAAAGTATTTTACACGAAACAAGTGGAAACTTACAAAATATTTAGTAAATATTTAATAGATATCTGTAGTATGCGTTTATGACTTTGTAACTAAAATATACAGTACAATATCATTAAATTGATAATTAAGGAAAACTAAATCTTACAACTTAAATATATCGAGAAAAAGAAATTAACATAATGAATAATAGAGTTCTGTAAAGGCAGGAGTCAAGAAATAAATGTAATAAAATAAATAAAGCAACAAAAGTATGTTGTAGAAAATTCTACAATGGTCAATATCATTTGTAAGAACGAAATGAACGTAGGTGATTCTTTCCTCCAAAAGTGACTATAAAATCTCGTAAAATTAACCAAATACTTCCATTGTAAGACAGCATACTGTTACAATGTTAATAGGATATTGACTAGGTATTGACGATTTCAAATATGTAGAAACTCTAAGATTAAGTAAAATCTACTAATATAAATATGTTTAAATAAAAAAAAAAACAATAAATCGCTGAATTTTCAAATATTCTTAAATTCCAAATATAAAACAAAATGTTGTGAAACAGATATTTAAATATACAAAATAAAGGAAGAATAAATAAAGTTTCATAAAGGAAGAAAAGTTGATAAAATCGATGAATACGCGTAATATCGATAAATTTGCTTTCTCTTACAAGACATAAAAATTGTCGTTTGATTAAGCTTTTGAGTATTTTTAAAGATTTTTGCAGTAATTTAATATGCGCAATTAACAGAGTGAAAATTTAATGAAAAAGATAAATTAAGAACAACGTTTTTGTTGAATGTTTTGACATCGTTTTCGATAGCTCATTTCAATACATCGAAAGAGACAACGAAAAGTTGTAATTTGTAAAATACAAATGCATAGATCGTATTGTAGAATGTAAATAATGCTCATGTTTATCTCGATAACAGAGATATAATACTCTATTGACATATATCATATTATGTAAACAATGAAGAATTTGACATGAAATGTTCATTTAACAATCCTCTTCAATACAACATTAAAGCTGTAATATAATTAAAGCACTGAACAAAACACAGCTTAACCTGTTTTCTCCCATCTTTTTTCATTTAAATAAAATATAAGATTGGTATTTTTTTTCAAAGAATCACTAGTTAGATTAAATAGTTAGAATAATCACAATTAAGCATACGATTTCCAAATGTTTCGTTTATTTCATAACTTCAAATAGTAAATTAACATACTGTTATATCAGAATATAATAATTTCGTTTATTACTTAAAATAAAAATTATATCAAATAACGTATTCTGTAGTGTTTATATTATTTTTCAAATAGTTGTAGGTATCTATAAAGATATTTTTTCATTTTCAGTTTCGTGTATATCGATGGAAACAGCAGCAAGTACAACTGGTAATATCCTGTTTAACACAAATATCGCACAGTTGCACCGAAGGAATGCGGCACGGGTAGAGTAAGAATACAAGGTGTTGAGTATACATAAGCAGCACGTCATCGTCTAAAATAATCGGGCCAGCGACAATCAAACAAACCTACTCTTTCGAGCCAATGAAAACCAATGAATTTTTCTGTTCTAAAAAACTTCTTAGCAATGTTGTATTTCTATTAGACTCACCTGAGCTAATCGTAAGTCCGTTGTTTGAGCAGCCACGACATTTCAATGAGTCCATGTAACCTCACTCAGAAACTATTGTCTCAAAACCTCGCCCCCGGCAGTCTTTAGTATCGATACATCGATGTTGGAACTCTTTTGCGTTGTCTGATATTTTCGCACTTGTGTACTCATCAAAGAGAAAGAGCAATTCACCCGAATAGATAATAGACAGAGAGGAAATAAATTATTTTCAATTTTTCTTAATAGTACGCAAAATCATGGATATAATGATTAGTTTTTAAAACACTATCATCGTTTGTACAAATAGAGAATGTTTTCAAGAGCACGCGTTAATATTGAACACAACTCGATACACGGAAATCTTCGAGAAGTCGAGAGGAATAGTAGAACCGGGATATCGTAACGTGAGAGGGGAAAGAGACAAAGAAAGAGAGAGATAGTATCTTAATAGTAGGAGATACAAATTTAGCACACCATCACGTGATTACTTTATATGATTAAAATGTTACAATTGTAATCTCAACTGCTTTATTTGGAAAATTATTTTTATTCAATCCTATTAAGATTTTCAAGTTGTTTCATCGTATATTAATTTGTTAATATTAACATTGACTTTAATAATATTAATAAATAATAGTAAATTAAGAATAATTAATGTTTTTATAGCATCTTTAAGGTAATTAAAAAGTGTCTTACATATCCCAATCTTTGAGATCACGTAATAGCTATGTCTCTTCCACATAACACTTGATAATTTTGTTATCAAATAGTTTTATTTCAAAAATTCAAACATGTTTGCACATTTAAAAGCGAAAACAATTTTTATATACATCATCTTGCATTCTGAGAAATATATTGCAGTCGTTTGAATCTAGGGAAATTTGAATTTAAATATACATATGTATTTTCCAAAGTTTTTTGAGTTACTAGATACAAACTAAAGGAGAATTCTCATCACGTCGAATCGGCTAAACAAACGATATCACTATAGAATAAAATCTAGAATAGAAACAACAAATTTGTTCAAATTTCTTTCCTCGGTTTACTTTAATCTATGTTGAATGTCAGTTATATCGTAATGTTTGATATTTGTTGAAATGAACTTTTGGATTGTTTCTAATCACTTATTAATGTTTTAACTCTTATGAAATAACCGCAAAGAATTTTAATTGCACGTGCATTGTTTAAATGCGTTTTATTTATTAGGCGAAGCAAACCTCGCTCCCTTTATACGATCAGGTACGTTTATCGTTTCTTTTATATACATTATTTATTTGCATACTTTGTTTATTGCATATATTTTCTTATTAACTTTTTATCTATTACGTTGAGATAAGAAAAATTTTTACACACAATCGTAATTGATTAGATTGTACATTTGCAGTATATGCAACTGTTTGTAAATGTATATTTATAAAAGTGTAACTGTTATACAAATTTAAAAAATAATTCGGTTAATAATTCCATAAACATTTGTAGAAGGAACGTATTATATCCATTTTTAAACAATGTAATACCTGCTACATTCAGCATAGAATTCCAGCTGTTCTAAAGCATTGACCTCTTCATTATCAAAGAAATGTTTAATGCTAGATGATGTATTATTTTTTTTACATTGTTATGTATTATGGAGTTTTTTGATTAAGGACTATGTAGCAAAAAGTTTCTTTATAGTCTTATCATATATGCTCTAATAACTTTATAAGTATGAAATTATAAATCATATTGTATTACTTTACTTATCAAGTTTGTTATTTATTAATGGTTTTATAACACATTGATTACATATATGACACTATTTAAGCATTGTTTTAAGTCTTTGTTTCATATTTATACAACATTTTTAAAATAGAGATGTTCAGTAATAGTTCAAATTATATATATCAAAGAAAGTATATCATACAGTAAATAACAGATAATTTTAATAATTTCACATAAACTTATACTGTTCATAATATATAATTATAAATCGATTATGTGGGTTTATTATATTGTTAAGTAACTTCTGTATTAAAAGGAATAGAAAGATTTTTGGTATTGTTTTCAGTGAAGGTCACTATTTTATAAAATGGCTGATTCCAGTGATTTGGATCGGCAAATAGAACAACTAAAAAAATGTGAAATCATCAAAGAGGCAGAGGTTAAAGCTCTTTGTGCCAAGGCACGTGAAATTCTTATTGAAGAGAGTAACGTACAAAGAGTGGACTCTCCAGTTACTGTATGTTTTTATTACAATAAATGTAAAGCATTATTATAATCATAGTTTATAAAAGGCATGATTTATTTTCAGGTATGTGGGGATATTCATGGTCAATTTTATGACTTGAAAGAATTATTTAAAGTTGGGGGTGATGTTCCAGAGACAAATTATCTATTTATGGGAGACTTTGTTGACAGAGGGTTTTATAGTGTTGAAACATTCCTTCTACTTTTGGCATTAAAAGTAACTATAAAAATTTTTATAACGATATAATGCCTTAAAGATATAAGAAATTAATATGATGATCAATAAAATTATTAACTTTGAAAATTACATTGAGGAAATGAATTATTACCTCTGTAATGACAACTATGGATGTGAACATACTTACAGGTTCGTTATCCTGATAGGATTACATTAATAAGAGGAAATCATGAATCTCGACAGATTACACAAGTTTATGGTTTTTATGATGAATGTTTACGCAAATATGGCAGCATTACAGTTTGGCGATATTGTACTGAAATATTTGATTATTTATCTCTTTCCGCTATCATTGATGGAAAAATATTTTGTGTTCATGGTGGATTATCTCCAAGCATTCAAACACTTGATCAAATAAGGACTATAGATAGAAAACAAGAAGTAGGAACTATGTTTAAATTCGTATAAAAAATATTGAACTATTTATATATATTAGATAAAATTTTATGGTATAAAATACAATGTAATAAAATATATATTTATAAACTTCTTATAGGTGCCACATGATGGTCCAATGTGTGATTTACTTTGGTCAGATCCTGAAGATACTCAAGGTTGGGGAGTTTCACCACGTGGAGCTGGTTACCTTTTCGGAAGTGATGTTGTAGCACAGTTTAATTCTGCAAATGATATTGAGATGATTTGTAGAGCACATCAATTAGTTATGGAAGGATATAAATGGCACTTTAATGAGACTGTTTTGACTGTTTGGTCAGCACCTAATTACTGCTATAGGTAAATGAATATTTTAAGGATATAAAGAGATTACATCTTTGATCTTTTTTATAAATTGATATTTTTAATATAATATTTTTTTGATAGATGTGGTAATGTTGCTGCAATATTAGAATTAAATGAACACCTTCAGCGAGAATTCACAATATTTGAAGCAGCACCACAGGAAAGTCGAGGAATACCTAGTAAAAAGCCTCAGGCTGATTACTTTTTATAAAAAAAATTTAATTAAAAATGACTGCATAAACCAAAATATTTCCGAATGTTTTTTTTTTTTAATAGAAACCATTTTAAATGATTGCTTGACACATATTTACAAAACGTTCACATAGGAAAAGGGGATTTGATCATGAGAATATTGTAGACAAAAACTAATGTTGTTTCATTTGTAATTAAATATTAGCAACGGACTTCGATCGGTATTGGAAATATCAATTTGATATAATAAATAATATGAGTATATGTGTTTCTCAATATCATAGTTTGTTAATATGAAAATCTATATGACTCTACAAAATATACTAAATAGTTTTGTCCTTGATGATAAAAGTATATATCTTTTAAAAATGTGTATTTTGTCATTTCTCAAGCTTCAAAGATACGTACACACACATATGCGAAAACATTTGTACTAAGTGAATTTAATTATTATAATAAGATTGAACTTCTTTTGCTTTAATTTCTGTAATTATTTCATATAAAATGTTTTAAACGTGTGTAGAAAATCAAATTGCGTAATTCTATCTTATATTGTATAAATATTTAATTTATATATGATTCAATCTATAACTAAATTTTAATGATATTAAAGTAATTATTTAGCATGAGAAACAATAAAATAGAAAAAGTAAGTAGAATTTATAAGTGATTGTTTGACTTCAAAAGTAAGTAAATTTATTATAATTATAATTATAATAATTTTTTATGTAACTACGTTCTAATAGGTACGAGATCGTAATTATTGAAGTAACAGACCATTTTATAATCCAGCTGTATAGTGAATTTCAAAAATAATTTGACAAACTATAATTTCAGAAAAACTGATTTTATAGGGAAATAGTGTCAACGAAGCTTAATTATTTCAATCCTTAGTTATTCGATTTACAATTTTAATTTAGTGTTATTAATATTATCGATTTCTTTATATATATATATATATATTATTCTTAATTAGCAATTTAAATACTTCTACATGTAATTATAATATACATTTTTTGACATTATGTAAGTGATAAACCTTGTAAAATTATAATAATATAGTCTAATTAAACAAATGCTTTTAATGATTAGATTTACATATTAGTTAATTAATATCAATTTGCTAATAGTATCAACATAAATTTTGTGAATATATTTCTTTCAGCTTTAAATTTCATTTCGAATTAAAATATTTGTATGATGCCTTTAAACAAAGAACTAGACAGTTCATAAGTATTTAAGTAAAAGTATTTGAGTAAAAATATTGCAGAACAATTTTTTTTTTAAATATAATAAAGATCTGCTAAAAGCAACGAAGTATTATCATATTCTATAGTTCTATTTTTTTGCGTATATTGGCAACACTACTGACATGATATCTATCAAAGTTGTTTCCACGGTTGATTCTTCTGTTAAATCGTGGTTGGAACATAAATACGAAGAATACGTGACGTATAAAACATTTTAGTTATTTAAATGAACAGTAGACATTAATGAAACTAGTTCATAACTAGTACTTATTAATATATCGCGAAAGTTTTATTATTCACCGTACAATGACACAATTCACTTATGTATATCAATAATTAGTTGTTTACAATAACATAACCTATCAAATTATGGATGTTCCAACTCCTTCAAATGTAAATCATGGATTTTCCCATAATACTGATGGATTTTTAAATATATCTATTGAATCTCCAAATTTGGATCCATTGTCAACAAAACGTAGAAGGTGCATATTAACTTTTCACTTATAGATGTATTTACAGATTTAAACGATTCTATGTTCATATATTGTATACTATACATCTAAAGGCAGCTTAATTCTTTAATTGTACCACATAATTACATGACGTAATATTATTTTATGAAAAATATGAATGAATAATTGTTTTTATTTTAATACAATCAAATGAGAATATTATACAAGTTTGTGTTAATTAACTTTTTGTTAATTGTTGTTGTGTTAATTAAGTTATTAATAATGTCCAAACTAAAATTGATTTTGTAAATATTATAAATATTAATACTAGTAGAGAAGACAATTTATATATTTTTATAAATGTTAATTCTTTCATTAATGCAGTTCATAATAGATTACTATTAACTCTATTGATACATTTTTATGACAAAACATTTAATCTAATACTAATTAGATAATATTTTATATTAAAAAGTAAATTCTAGTGAGTAAATTATAACTTCAATTAAATTTGTTTAATTCTTCATAAAACGTATATAATAACATAACTTAAGAAAACATTTAGAGAAATAGAACAAACATTTGCATGAATTATTTAAAATGAAATATTTATATATATGAAGGCAGTTTTGATATAGTATCCTTATAAATTGACCAGTGCTAGAAAATGCAATTCATATATATATGAGGTGAAGTGAAACGAGAAGAAACATTATTAATAAAACATGTTTGTGGCTATTAGTTTTTAAAATTAAAAGTGAAATAAGTTTGCACGTAAGACTGTAAAATACAAACGAATAAAAGCAATTATCTTTCAAAATCAATCAACCATTTTATTGCAATTGTTGTTAATGCAACTGTAAAATAACATTAATTCTCAATAAATTTGTGTTCACATGGATATCGTGATATTATATGACTTTAACATTGTTTGAACATTTATTATATCCATTTACAAATAAAAGAACTGTTAAATTTATTTTTATTTATTTATGAGTTATGAGATGATTAAGTTATTACAAACTTATAATCTATCCCTTCATTTATAAATAGAAAAACTTTTTTGTACATTTAAAATTTCTATAAGATTTTATTTTGCTTGTTAAGATGGACAAACAAATACATTTGTGTAAGTACATATATAAATGCAAACAACTGTAGGCACAAAGCTTTATTGAAGTCATACTTAATTTAAAATCATATCTTACGTACAATATTAATTGTATAAGCAAATATAATTAGGAAGAAGCATACAATATAAGAATTACTTGTTTGATTACTTTTTATGTACTTTATACAAAGGAAGTTGTCAATAAAGATGACATATAATAAGTAAGATTAAAAATAATCAATATAATATAATACTCAATATATAATATAATATAATATAATACTCAAATATAATGTAATACCGAAAAAATTAATTAAATTAATTAAATACAGATTAATAATGCTTATATATATCTCAACTATATCATTTGTATTATACTTTTAGTTCTTCACGTACAATAAAGCGTAGAAAATTTGATGACGAGCTTGTTGAAACAACATTCAACTTACAACCTCCAGCTACAAGTACAAAGTCTGCCTCCAGATCTAGAACTGTCTCAATTTCTACTACCCCAATAGAGTCTGCTGTTCCACAACAAAATGCACCAAGTCCTATTCAGGTTTCTACCAATGTTTCTCAATCTGATAGATGTAACAGACGAACAAGTAGACCAGGAGCGTCGAATGCTCCAGGACGAAAAAATAAGAAGAATAAAAATCATTCACATTCAGTAAATGCAACAAAAGATCTAGGAAGATGGAAACCAACAGATGACTTAGCATTAATCACTGGTGTGCAACAGACAAATGATTTAAGAATGGTATTTATTTTCTCTTTTTTTTTTTTTATTGCAAGCATTTAATACAAAGATCTAATTGCTTGAAATTAACTTTATAATGCTAAAATTAAAGAAATACAATAAATATTTTACTGTTTTACTAAGTATGTTAAGGTATTGTTAGTATCATTCATTTTTCATATTTTTTAAAAATAATAATATAGTAGTAATACATAGAACTCATTGATGTCCAATAGGTTCACAGAGGTACAAAATTTTCTTGCCGTTTTACATTGCAAGAAATACAACAAAGATGGTACGCTTTGTTATACGACAGTGCTGTTTCAAGAGTAGCAGTACAAGCTATGCGTAATTTACATCCAGAATTAATTGCTAGTGTGCAAGCAAGAACTTTATACAGTAAAGCAGAGGAAGATCTTCTGGGTACAATAAAATCGGTAATTAAATGTTATAATTTAATAAAATATTTTTTAAGCTATATTAATAAATTTAAAATATAAAATACCTTTGGCTTTAGTTTCTTATACATATATTTTTTACATAATAAGAAAACTTTTTATATCTGTTTAGATTACTCAACCAACGGTAGAAGTTTTTCAAGAACTTCTTGAAGCAAATGCTCATACATTTTATTCTGCCCGAACTGCAAAAGCTTTATTAGCTCATTGGCAGTTAATGAAACAATATCATCTTCTTCCTGACCAAACTGTACAAAGTTTACCACGGGGTGAACACGTTCTTAATTTTTCTGATGCAGAAGAAATGATCAATGATACAGAATTAATGGAACAGAAAGATGAGTTAGTAGATGCGGAACTTATTGCAGCAGATAGGAGAAATAAAAGAGAAATAAAAGTGTTAGAAAATGAATTGTGTAGATGGCAGGTTCTAGTTGATAGCGTAACAGGAGTAAATCCACCAGATTTTGATAATCAAACTTTAGCGATACTTAGGGGAAGGCTTGTTAGATATTTAATGAGATCACGAGAGGTAATTTTTAGAAAGGATAAAATGAATTTTTTAAACTATATCGTAGGAAATTTCCACTTAAACTTATCTTGTATTATTTTAATTGATTTCGTATTTAAACTCTTAACTCTTTGATTAGATTACTGTGGGTCGTTCAACAAAAGACCACAATGTGGATGTAGATTTAACATTAGAAGGACCAGCCTGGAAAATATCAAGAAGACAAGGAACTATTCGGCTAAGAAATAATGGAGATTTCTTTCTTTCTTCAGAGGGAAAACGACCAATTTTTGTAGACAGCAGGCCCATTCTTGCAGGAAATAAAATGAAGCTTAATAACAATAGTGTAATTGAGGTACTAAATTAGTTTAGTTTTATTATACTAAGAGAATTTATTATATTATAAAAGAGAACATTTTACTCTTACTAATACACTTTCTACAAGACATATAATACTTTCAATGTTCTTTTTTTTTCTTTTTTTTTAGATTGCAGGTCTGAGATTTATATTTTTGATAAATCAAGAACTGATTTCTGTTATACGTCAAGAGGTAGTCAAACTAAATTTGAAACCATGAGTGTTCTATTTCATTCCATAATTAATATTGTGTACTACTATAAATAATGTATTGTCTCGTATACGTTTATCGTATTATATATATATATATCGTATATATATCGTATTATATATATATATATATAAATACATATATAAGAATTTTGTATAAAGTAAATAATTGTTCCATTAAAAGAAACTAATAAATTTTGCTCAATTTTGTATATTGTAATTTTGTTTCCTCGTTAATATTGGCTTGCATTGTACAAAGCAACTTAATTCATCTATATTTTGTATTTGTTTAAATATTAGAAAATTTACAATAAATGCACTACTGAAAGAAAGAATGAACATATGTATACCTTTGAGGAGCCGTACAAGGAATTGTTTATATTCTAGAGGCAATGCGTAATCTTGAGCAGATAGTGGGGATCAAGGAGCATTGCCTGGGGAGGGGGAGGGGATTGAAAGGTGTAAGAGCATTTTTGAACCTTCTTTTACAAGATTTAAAATTTGCTTGTAATTTATATTTTAATATTTCTATCTGATACTATCAGCCTAAATAATTCAATTCACATTAATTATATACTTAACAAGTTTTTCAGAATGTGACATAATATTTTTATGTTTTCTTACTCTTTGGGGAGGGACGGTAGAATGTGACATAATATTTTTATGTTTCCTTACTCTTTGGGGAGGGACGGTAGGGGGGATCACCTTCTGGATCCGCCACTGTGGTCGGAAACATAGCGGAAATGTAGAAATTCGAATCCGAGGTCCGGGGCTGTTTAAATACCGGGGAAGAAAGAAAGAAAGGAAGATACGGGATATATGTATGTATAATGTTGAGAAAAATTTCATTACGAGAAATTAAATGGTTTCGAGTGATGCATCACGCGGTGCACCTGTCTTTACCGTAAGTGAATACATTCCAGAGATTACAAGTTAACCTCTATTTTTCTAAATGAAACTATACATTGTTTTATTCGATGCACTATTCGATGCATTTTGTCTTTCTCCGTAAAAATGTGTCGAGGTACTTGGGTTGAACAATCATTAGTTTAAAAAATATTTCAATCGTAATGTTGTAAAAATTTGCATATGAGAAACAAAGAAACACGCAGAGCAGAATGCTTGTGTAATTTGTGTTTATGTTCCCCTTGTCTTTCATACATTAAATTTATTTCAAGAAACATTTATTCAAATAGAGAGTATCAAGTAAAATAAAAAATCATTTCATTTGATAGTCAAATGACAAAGTAATTCAACGAAAAGTCACTTGATTATTTAAAAAATCTACTGTAATAATTATTTGAAGATAATATCTTGAAATAAAGTAATGTCACTTAATTAATTATATTTTATGCTCTTTTATCTTTTCCATCTTCTATGGCCTCCCCACCTCCCCGCCGTATTTACCATATACCAGTTGCTAGTGATCTCTTAGTCGATACAAAGTGACGAAACAAACAACTAATAATGTTAATGTAATTCGAGATGTATCATGTAGTGATACGAGCGAAATATAAGTTACACATATATTGGAAATAACATTTATTTTTTAAAGGATTAGATATTGTAGAAATTATAATCATGGAAAAAGTGAAGTGACAAATGTTACAATAATTCGATATTTCAGTAATGTTTCACTGGATACTGTTCTTTCTGCTTGCATCATCATCAACCGCCCCTTCCTTCCCAACCACCTCCATGTCCACCCCAACCACCTCCATGTCCATTTCCACCACCTCCGTGTCCACCGCCACCACCTCCGTGTCCACCGCCACCACCATTCCATCCATGTCCATAATGCTGTCTATCAGAGCTTAAAAACATTAATAAAAATGTTATTAAATTCGGGAATAAAAAGTTCTTTATAAATAATTCGTTAATAAAGGGACGAACAAACTACTTTGGAAATAATGTTATTCTTAACTTGACTTTCAAAGATTATTTCATATCTGCACCTCAAAGCCAGAGTGTATTAAAGTTCACTTAAAAAAAAAAAAAAAAAAAAAAAAAAAAAAAAAAAAAAAAAAAAAAAAAAAAAAATGACATTTTACATGTTACTTATATTAGATTTTTCACTCTTTTCGAAGGTAAACAATTTTCTCATTCTAAAAATTAGTTTTTAATATAATAGCGTAAAAACGATATTAGATCCATATCTTGTTGCGAGAAAAACGGTCTATTTATATTTCAAAATACAACAATGCCCAGTACACGGATTCACTTTTAAACAATAAAATGATAAACATTTTATCTGCGTTCAAAAAATTACGTATATATCTCTAATGATTTCAGTTACAAGGCTTTGCAACTGTGATTTGTTCTATACTAAAGATTGAAAAGCGTGATTTAAGTTTACACTTTGGCATTGGAACCCAGATATAGTTAATACGATTTTAAGGTATCTAAACGTTGGATGCTTCGATTTTTTAGACTTGCGATAATCTGCCAAAAAAAAAAAAAATGTTTTTAACACATTAATCAGTATTAAATTAGACGTAATAATAAAATAATTATTTTTCTTTCGAGATATCCAAAAGAAACATGAAATAATATCGTTTATTAGTTTAATTTATCATAAAGTCCATTCCGCAATGAAAACAGAAAGCGTCCAGCAGAAAGTTAGGAAACATGGATTATATTCCGTTACTTTTATCATCGTGTATGATAGAAAGTGCTTATTTTTCAATGATAAATAGTTTTTAAATCAACTCGTCAATTGTTTGATATCGTAAATTATTTTTACTTACTCATAAGCAGTTGCATCAGCATTCAAGTCCTTGACATTATTCAAAGAAGATTCAACCTCCATAGTAGCAGGTTTTAAAGGCTCCTCCAAACAGGATACCAAAACCATCATTGAGACAAGTAAGATCTATATACGAAAGACATCCTTTATTCTTTATTTATATGACGGAACAGTAATACGGTATATTATTAAGAAAAAGAATAATAATTTTTAGATATCGTTCGTTTCATGGAAAATAATAATGTGATTTCTTGAAATATAAACAGAAAGAACGTCAAAGATTTTTTAAAATAAAATCTCAGTAAACACACTGAATTCAGTACTCACCAAATGCACTGGTCGCAACATTTTGAGAACTGAGATCAGATCGGCCAGGATCGGCTTTATATATGTCTTTGCTAGCACAAACAGTTGCGAAGAAGGATTGAGATGACACACAAGATTGCGAAGAATAAGGTAAACATTGTATAAGTACGATTGAAAAATGTCGAATCACCTTTTTTAACAGTTTACACCAAAATTTTCTGGACAGCATTTTAATTTTCTTATTATATAAAATAACTTTGTGCAATAAAAAGTTACTGAAAGCATTAGAAGGAGATTTGCAGTCTAAAGAAGCTGCGATTATTTGATATTCTTCTAGTTAATTGGTATTCTTCGTCTTTGTATCTTTGTGTAGTAAATTATTTGTCCACTATTTGATATCTTCTATATCTTCTATACCTATTCCTTAAAATAATAGCACCGGTGTGTAAAGTCATCTTTATTTTACTATGTCTTTAGATAAATAAAGAGACAAACGATAAACTTTGTTTATCTGTTATAACAAATTTTTATATATTATATATTATTTTAATATTATTTTGCAGGGAAGTAGTATCTTTCGAATATGTTCTGTGTGATACAAATAGATTATGCCCTAAGGTAGTAACATTTTAAGGGCAGTAATAAGTACACCGTGGTGTTAAGTTTTGTAGTACGTGTGAAATCGGAGATATTCTTTGGTTCTAAGTGAGAGAGAACTTCGGTGTACATGGTGTACATTGTTAATGAATCGTATTGTTATTTTAATAACGAGAAGTACGCGTAATATGAATAAATTAGATCGATCGTGATATGTTCTGAGAAATTTTTCTGGTAAACAGTAGGAAACTAATATAAGGAAAAATAAATTACATATTATACGCAGTTTGTCTTTAAATACTTTGTTTACAAAGTCATAAGGAAATATTGATAAGTAAGCATGCAGCTAAGAATGCGTTTTTTAATTACAGGATATGAAACGTTGTCTTATTACGATATAGTTATTGAAGGTGTGACCTGTTGTTTACATCGAGTCATTCTAATCATACGAATACAGTAGAATAAACAGGATTGTAATTACATTCGTATTTTACGATAAAATGTTCTTCGTCCGAACATATTCTATGTATGTTTAATTGCTAAAACGATGTTTTGGGAATAAGGGCAGGACTTTTCGATATCATACCTTAAATCGACAAATTGCATCGTTCACTTTGAGAATAAATCACGGCAGATACAAATTCGGCATTTGACGATTCTAATATCTAGTATGAATCTAATATCGATTATTGAAAATATTCGAAGAGACAGAGACGAGATAGGAATACAAACAATTTTTCCCTTCGATACTACGTCAAAAGCAAATGAAAGAAAGAATATAGTTAAGTATTAAAATATTAATGAATCTCATCATTTTATTAGTATTAATAGCAACATTTTATTATCTTATATTAATGTACTAAGTATTTTCTAAGGCTAATATAATTAAGGATATAAAAAAATATGTCTTCAATTTTATGTGGTGCATCGACTCGTTTAACAAACGAATATAAAATAAAAGATGCTAAATATATTATCCAAATCAACATTTTCCCTGTTAATCATATTATTCGTATAACATTGTTATTGCTAGACAAATACTACATTCAAACATTTATGTTCTGCGGTTACGGAGTAGAAACCCATTCAGGCCAATTTCTAATCTGTTTCTGAAGTTGTGATCCAGGACTCTTAGTGGCTGTAACTTGTTTAGCGCCGATTACACGAACATCTGCTCTAAGTATTCCTTCTGATTTGCCACAATGAATTAATTTATGCGCAGCATTCAGCATTTTATCACTTGCGGCCTTTTCTGAGTAAAAAAGGATATTGCATTTAACATAAAATAATTATAATATAAAAATACAAATGTATAATACATATAATCACAAAAGAAAGAAAATGTGAATACCTTGAAAATTTCCGATGAAACCAATTGCGACAGACTTTTTATTATATCCAATGGTATGAGCTCCTTCACGATTCCAGCCGCGGCCCTCATATATATTCCCATCTCCACCGATTAGAAACCTATCGTGTAAAAATATTAAATAACAAACGGTAGAATAAAACGCTTATTGTTTCATACAATTGTCAGTTGCACTCTATAAATATAAAAATAATAAATAAAGAATACAAATTTCTTTAGAATCGTTGTAAAATATTGAAAACCGAAATCTAGTTAATGAGAGATTAAAGTGAGCGGATTAAAATTCTTTTTTGAATTATTTAAAGTTCATTGTCATTTATTTTTTCTACATTTAAACTACAGATCTTATATGATCATGTTATGTGGTGTAAGTAGTGTATTTAAAATGATACTTAAGAGTATCCTATATCATCCCATCCATTACTATCCATGTGATAAGATCGAATGTTCTCGGCTTGAGCAATACATGTACTTCTAGTATCACATTCTGCGGTAACTGTATGATGAATAATAACATATGGTATGGGAATAATTAAATAATTTATGCTTTTTGCGTCTACATCAGCCCACTCGCTCCGTCCGATAATCTGAGGGCAATTTTCGTTTCCGTCTGAGAAAGCAAGATTTATATTTCTTTATTCTTAAGAAACATACGTTTTGAATTTTTAATGTATAAAAACATCGTGTACATACATATCTATGTGTACGATTGTTGAATAACATCGAAAATACAAAATAATTTTGTAAAATGTTTACTTCTTTTCAAGTATATTTTCTCGAAAACAGTTATTAGCATAGTTTTTAGTAAAATTACATTATCTTCGATAACATTTAAATACTGACTTACCACCGATACGAAAGAGAAGAAAGATTATGAACATCAACTTTTGCATCTTGTAAATATTGATCACTTGTAAAGCTGGACCCGTATGTTCTTTATTCGTCTAAATAAACTAAAAATAAAAAAATACAATAAACTACTATTATATTTCAACAAATGTATCAATTATAAAAGGCGGAGCAATTAATAAACGAAGAGAAATATGTGGTTAAATGTGCTTGCAGTTGGAAGCTATCTCACCCGACTAAAGTTCATATAATCTAAAGCGTTAATGTGTCTTTTCTGCACTTTATCTTCTTTTTTTTTTTTGCTGAATGTGCGCACAAGCGGAGATATTCCAGATATAGCTCATATATTTAATTTTGGATTCGTATTATTTTGTAAACTTTAGAAAAGATCAAGTCATGCTTCAGAGTTACAACGTATGTGCTTAAGTACATATTCAGTTAATAACATTCACTAAAGTAACGAGGTAAACACTTTGGACATTTTCTTTAATCATCCATAACTCAAGAAGTAAGCTACATACATGTACAGGGTGTTCGATTTGAAGGTTCACACGTAATTATCTCCCAAACTATTCGTTATTCAAAAATGTATTTAAATGGAATGCAGACCGTTTAGCGGTAAATTTATCGGTCTACAATATTTATCGCTGTTATAATAAATAGTTAATTCATTTAGTCAATAATATAAAATATGTTATTCCTAGTGTCTTCCAAGATGAATTCGTCCTGTGTTATGCTTTTCTGCCGCGTGTTTCCAGCTACAGTAAGGAAATTACTGTAGGAGGATATTTCCATAATGTCGCCGTTTCTACTCATCACATATATGTCCAGTCCTCATCTATGAGTTTTGATTATTTTAAGTCGATATGTTTACCCTTCTTCGTCCTTTAATTATTTCCTGTCTTCCTTTCTTAAAAATGCGTTCAAATTTCCCTCTAGTAGAACTACTCGTCGACCATCTTCCTTATCTATTTAATCGACCAATCAACGCGCGCATTCCGCTTATTCTAGAAATTTATGAAATTGTAATAACAGAAAAAAATTAAAAAGGATGCAAGGAAAAAACTGACTTTTAAAACTAAATATAATAACAAATCACACTGCAATTTAATTAACTTTATTATAGTGCATGAATACAACCGATCTTTGCATAGTTTTCGTCCACAGTAGCGTCCTCCTAATTCAGTTAGCACGCGATAAAACTTTGAAATAATTAAAAATTCATCCGCGAAAATAAACTCAAAACTGTTATATGTAATTCACCTTCAGGAAACCTATAATTTAAAAATTCCTGTTGAACTTCAGGAAAGCTAGAATTCAAAAGTTCCTGTTGAACGTCTACAAATATCCCACCTTAATAACCCACCTTTGTGTTTTTTCCATCTTCAAATAGGTGTACATTTAGCAGATACATACAACGGGTGTGCTTTTTATGATCATATTACGTGTACTATACGAAACATATTAAAATTCCATTAGCGCTGTAATGACACCCAACTATCAGATTATATTGGTAAAATTTTTAACGATTCTGAAAATATACAGAGGTTGCAAGATATTTAACACAAATATATATTTTGTAGAAACCTAACTCCAAGCACAAAAATATTTAAACTGGCAATCATCCACAATATTAATACGTCTCACTACATATACGCTTAAGACGGTATTACTATTCATATTGTATATTAAGCTTTTACTAAATATAGGTCTGCAATAAACATGTTGCACATATATAATATATAATAATTTCAATAAAATTTTACCGATATAATCACGTAATCGCGTCTCATTAGTGTTATGAAAGTTTTAAAACGTTTTATATGATAAGCATAATATAAAAATAAAACTCTTCTGTGCGCAAGTGTAGGTACGAAAACTTTTGCAACCCACTGTACACACACACGCGCGCGCGCGCGCGTCATACAAATGAAGCTACCATTTTTTACACTTCTAAATAACTAGATTTTTAACTAGTAGCAATAGAAGGAAATTCATATCTGTATCACCTACGCATATAAATAATATATCTCAAGTATATTATGAAACAAATAGTTCCAACTTTTATTGTTATTGTGGACTAACGTATCCCCTAACCTAATGGAAAACACGAGAAGAAAACTGATGTTAGGGAATTTATTGGTAATGATTGGTATTGCATATTTTTGAATAATGATGGAGACAGTGCATCCATCTAGAAGCTAGGATTACCGATGTCCGCCGCGGCGGCGACAGAGTCAACATCCGGCGACGCAGAGATGCGCACGTTTCGGCGCTCGCCGAGGGAAAAGGGACGCCGCGATCGTGACTTCGAGACATGAGAGCGACGATGAAGCCCGCCAGCATACACAGCAGCACCTGAGGAGCACGCTCGCTTCCAGTAGTACATCCAACAAGGAATTCGGCCGGTTCACTTGGGATTTACGTAGGTTCGATCTTTGGTCCTAAAGTTTATTCTGAAACGATCGAAAGGCTAACTTTTCTACCAACGAGGTAACACACCTCTTCCTCTGAATCATGAATGGTTCTATGATTCTCTTTTTAAATAGAAATTATTGATAATTATTGTACGTTCTTTCGTTGTCTGATTATCAAATTCCTTTATTCAATGTTGATAATATGTTTTAAGTATCTTACCGATTAAATTAGTTATCTAGTACAAATTAATAAATATGTTTTCACTTATTCTATAAAGATTTATGTATTTGTATAGATTCAGTTTTGTGACAATTATTTTTCACTTTTGTTTAAGATATATGACTCCATATTTTACAAGCATTTATAAAATTACAGAATTTAATTAATCTCTTTCAAACATATCATTTTTCTTTTTTTCATATAATTTAAATTAACAAAACTGTCATGCAAAATTATTTTTACTGAGGTTGTACAACTATTCATGTAATGTTTGTTTATGTATAGTAGAATACAGAAATATGTGAACATTTGCTTTGTATCTTGTGGATTTGTTTTATTTTGATTTTAAGTACTAAAGTGTTATTCGCATAAGGCAATATTATAATCTAATTTTTATTCTATCAATGAAAAGTCTAATAAAATATGTAACGTCACAATATATTAATTGGGATATTTAATTTAAAGGTATCTTTTAAGAAATGTTTGTAATTATAAATATATTTATAAATACAATTTTATACATGAATTTATATTTATCATTCTAATGCTTTTAGTTAATTTCATCTAATCACTTGAATTTTTCTTAATTACTGTATATTATTATGTTAAAGAAATAAATTCTACTGAAATTATTTTTTTGTATTTTATCAAATTTTAGGTGAGAAGAGAATCATTCGTTTAATAATTTTTGGTGAGAATATACTATCATTGGTACTAAGAGTATTTCTCTTTTGTGTGTCTTATCCAAAGAGGTTCTCGACGTCCGTAGTCAAGGGCACGAGGTTTGTTCTATTGTATCTTTGATAATTTGCAGACCTACATATTTATTTGTTATTTATTACCTATGTAACAATAATGAAATATATATTATTAAACTTGATTTCTTATATGCTATCTTATTACATGTATTTCTGAAGTAAATATATTTTACAGCTTAAGTAAATCATTTTAGAGCCATGTCATCAGGCGCAGGTTCCAGTGGAACTGGCCGGGGGCGTGGTTCATCACTGGCAGACAATAAGCCAGAGAGCAAGGAAGCGAAGCCTAATCCAAAGATGTCGAAAGCTTTAGGAACATCCGCCAAAAGGTAGCACATCCATCATCCAAAATTAAAAAGACTCTGCCATGGAGACTTAACAAGAGCTTAAACTAATCTTCTTGTCGCAGGATACAAAAAGAATTGGCAGAAATCACATTAGATCCACCACCAAATTGCAGGTTTGATTTTTTCCCCTAATTATTTTTATCATTTATGTTATTTGCGATATTAACACATTCGCAGTAAAGCTTATTTTGGCTTACTTTCTATTTGTGCCAATAATACAGTCGAACCTGGATAATTCAGAAATATCTATAAAACTACAATTTTGTTCATTCCCTTCCCTTCCATTGCAAAAATTTCTAGAAGTTGAAGTAAAACTTACTTTGTAAGCTACGCTATGTGTCACAGAATGAGAGAAACAAAAAATTCGTTATTTCTTTCTTCTGACTGTTAGGATTGTCTCGAATGATATAAGACAAGGTTCGACTGTAGTATTTACTTACGTAAAAGTAAACAATAGTTTGACTTTCAAATTTCTTTCTTTTAGTAATTAGAAAAGCTTTATTACAATCAATGGTCTAATTGTTAATTTTTGCCAAAATCCGAATTTTTGTTCTTGTTTCTTATACTACTAAATAATCTATGTAACTTTGGTATTTATCTTATAGTGCAGGACCTAAAGGAGACAATTTATATGAATGGGTATCAACAATACTTGGACCTCCTGGTTCAGTTTATGAGGGAGGAGTATTTTTCTTAGACATACATTTCTCCCCAGAGTATCCATTTAAACCTCCAAAGGTATGTTAATCGCATAATTAATTATTATTAATTTTGTGATAAATTTTATAGCGAAATTTATGTCAGTAAAAGTTATAGAGTTGATGTGCAATAATGCGATATTAAAATAAAGAAAAATTGTTTATATACAAGATGATATGAAATTTGCAATAAATTATTTTATTTTTAACGCTTTAGCGTTCTAATCAAAGTTTACGTTATTAAATTATTATTCAAACTTTTTTCACTATATAATGTTTTAATCATATACATTTATTGTAAAATTAATAGTAAATAATACTCGATAAAATTTTAGTGTCAGTTTATTAAACATGTAATTTTAGATTGTAATTTATTAAAAACAAAATGTAACGAAACTGAATATAGAAATAGCTTTGAAATAAAGAAGATGAAGTTATATGTTGATTTTAACTTTTCAGTATTGGGTACTTAATTTATAAAGATAATATGAGAATACAGCATATTTTCTTTGAAAAAGAGACTTTTATGCAGTCATTATACAATGTTTATAATCTCTGTAATTTCTTATTAATGGGCTACGTATCTTTCAGAACGTATTGTATTATATAGTACAAATAAAAAACAGTCCATTGTGGATCATCTATTAAAAGTAGTGGAAAGAGTGACAGAAAATCATTAAGATATAATTAATCGTTAATATAATGTTTTTAGGTTACATTCCGAACACGCATCTATCATTGTAATATCAACAGTCAGGGTGTAATTTGTTTGGACATTTTAAAGGATAATTGGTCTCCCGCGCTAACCATTTCAAAAGTACTATTATCTATCTGTTCTCTCTTAACAGACTGTAATCCAGGTAAAATAAACTTCATAAGTAGTATAGTTAAATTATTTTAGGTATTAATATAATATATTTTCTTTAAATAAAGCTAACGAAATTAATATATGTATTTATGTATCTTCAAATTTGTTGTTGTGCAATTTTATATTATCCTAAAATCATCTTAAATGAATGAAAATATTATATAAAATAGAAATATGAATAAATTTACTATTATGCTATTATTTATGATATTGTTTATGTTTCAGCGGATCCTTTAGTAGGAAGTATAGCAACGCAGTATCTACAAAATAGAGAAGAGCATGATCGCATAGCACGACTTTGGACTAAGCGTTATGCCACATGAACGACTTTTCGAATAAAGCTGATCTCCTTGTTCTTTCAAAGCGAACTTAAGGGAGCCCGTTCGACTATGCTAAAATTTTGATTATTCGGATTGATCAGTCATTTTTAACAAATTAATGAAAATAATCAAATTTTCTCGATTAATCGAACATTATTTGTAAGTTTAAAGTAATTTAGTGGTACTTTTATTTAAAGTATATTTTAATTAAAATTATTTGTCCGTGTAAACAGTGATTATTTTACAGACATTGTTTCGCTAATCAGCATTAGATATAGTCGCATTAAAGGGAAGTTACCTCACATTAAAAAATGCTTCACAGCTGGTAAAAATGTTCGGTTATTCGAAAAAATGTACCGAAATGTACTTGATAATCATGATTTCTGTTTATATTTAAATTATACTTTTTAATAAATCCCATTAATGATTATAAGTGATCATTCGAATAATCATGGTTCAGGTTCTCTGCACCTTCGAAAACTTATCGTATGTATATGTATATCTATCGAAGGATTGCTTTAAATGAAAGACTCTTTAAGATCGTCCATACGATCATTGTGATGTGCTTTTATATCGAGTATGTAAATGTGCCTAAGATGAATGAATGTGCGTGCATGTGCTACCTTACTACTCTCGTTTTCACCCTACAGCTCTTAAAACGTGTTTATATCTTCCAAAATGTATTCTTGTGAATACAATTGATTAATGATGCCATAAAAATGTATATCTAGCCTTAATATTTAGTTTCGAATCATTTTTTCCATTACATGTACTGGTCTTCATGCAAATACCCATTTTTTTTATTTATAATAAATTATTTCTATGAAAAATATTTGCATCAATTCGATTCGAAACTTTTATAGTAGCATCACAAATTCTTTTAACCAATAAACTTTTACAAAATATATTCAGTACTGATATTAGTAATTGGTACCAATGTAATATATTAAATTCAACAGAAAGTATTCTTTTTTATTGTAAAGCATAGATCTATGATAAATTTTTCTTTTAAATTATACAAGATTTTTTAAATATAAAAGTTATTGTACAATGTCTTCCAGAATTAGAAGCGATTTACTTTTCAAGGTAAAATAATAGATTGGTATTATGAATTTCTGTAATATGTAAGTACACATTTTCATAATTATAATAAAGAGAACTTTTAGTTTCTTAAACTTTCTTAAAAGTATGGCACAGGGGTGAAAAAGTGAAAGTGAGGGCTTCTCTATCTTTTTCTCGTTTTCTCTGTTCCTTTCGTTTATTTGCTCGTTTTAAAAATTTGCGATGAGATAGTATTTAAAGTGGTATGTCCATTGAGAGTATCAAATAATATTGATAGGTTAGGCAATATTATGAACAATACAAATAATCTGACCTGTAAGTAATTAGGCTGATAGTTATCATAAGGGTCCCTTTAAAATGTTGCACTCTTTATATAATTTCTATATAAAGTATGATTAACTGTATTACGTAAAATTATTTGATCGAAATTAATTTTTCATTAAACACATTTCATTCCATCGAATTAGCAAAGATTAGAGTATTATGTAGAGATTTTTTACGTAGTTTTTATTCTATTTGATTATACCTATTGGGTAACTGACTATGAATATGAATATGAAACAAATAATAACTATGAAAGCTAAATTAACTTTGATAAATCAGTTAAAAATTGTGTAGCAATCAATATGCTTTTCAAGATTGTTTTAATCGGGCCCATAAAACTTAAATCGCTGTAACTGTAAATAAACATAATTTTCTCTATGTTAACGATAGAGAGTCACAGTCCATGGTTTCCATAAAATTTGTATTGATTACATTTGCAAATAATTCAAAAAGTAATACTGTTGTACAATTTTTTTATATGAGATTGAAGATGAACGAAATATTCAAGTTATAGAACTCAAATACGTTTTATACCGATTAATTATTAATTTTACTAAAAGATCAATTAACGTATATAAAAATCGTTCAGCTATTGACATCATCGTAGCCTCTGCCACAAATGAAATTAATAATAACAAAAGACAAAAATTTTAAAGTTTCTAGAACTGAGCATTCACTGTCTTAATTAGTTATTTCATTCATTAATTATTGTACAGTTTACGTCGCGCAAAGGGATTTTGTTTTTTATTTCACTGAAATTACTGTCGAGATTCTTGTAAATATATTCTGTGCGGTTCTTGATAAAATGATCTTTTGGACCCCTGAAATTGTATATAGATCGTACGTAGAAATTTGCTCTTTTGTAATTAAATGTTAAAAAAAGTAAAAACATTTTTAATGAAGCGTGTTTCATTATACGAATTATGTAAAGGAGATTGTTTAAACGATTCTTTGAGTCATTTGAAGACTTGCGTAAGAAGAAGGTTTCAATAATTTCCGAAATGTGCTAAATGTAAACAGCTTTTTATAACTCGTATAAAGTAAGAGTGCGATAGAAGAATTTAGAGAATATATAAGTAGTCAATAATAACTAATGTTTCTAAGGTAATATTATGGCACAAAAGATCGTTTAAACGGATTCCTGTTCTATTTTTTCTTGTGAATTACTTTTACTTTCTTTTCAACATATAGTTGTAAGACGCTACAAGAGAGCATCCTATATGATTAATAAATGTTAGTCTGCTAATCTTAGAGTGAATATAGAACAAAATAAAAGAAGAAAATCTGGTCGTATAGAATGTTTACTGATCTTTCTATATTTTTATTTTAATTTTCTTTTAAGTGAAACACAAATAATTGAAGCATGCTTATAAGAAATATAATTGCACTCTGATAATTATCATTTTCAATTAATGGGAATAATGGTCAATTGAGGATACAAATGCAATCTTTACTTAATATATTTTATTTGTATAGATAAAAGCTATACGAACAAGATGTGCTAAAGTGGTCAGCTCTTAAAGAACGTTAATAATATATTAATTATTAATTGATGAATTAAATTACAAGTAGAAAAATATTGTAAGCGACTAAATGCTACAAAAAACAACTATTTACTTCTCATTTAATACTGACTTCGTTTTTTGTCTTTATTACATTATTATCAGTCTTTTATTTTTGTCAGCCAATCATCTAAGGTAACATTCGAATGCTAATTTTCGTTTTCATTACATAGAGTATGAATTACAATTTTTCAAAGAAATTATACATAAATTGATATAGATCAAATATTATCATTAAATGAGAACGTTCCTTATGGAGTAAAAACATCTTAATTTTGTAACATCTAACATATCATTATCGTGTAAAATCTAATAGAGTCTAAAATTAAATGAATATACATGTATCGAAATTAATGTAACAGAAACATTTTAATATCTACACATTTATACAACTTAATATTGTAGATTAAATTATAGAAAAAATTTGTACAACTTAATCTTATATAAATTTAAAAGGTAGAAATTTAAAAAATAGAAACTGAAAAATGAAACTTTAAAATAAACAAATTATCGTATAGTAAAAATATTGCAAATGAAATTTGGAATACAAATTTAACTTGGAGATAATCTAAAACAAGAACTATTATTAAATAAATTTCTATAATTAAAACACAAAGGTAAATAATGGGAAAGATTTGCCTCATATTGAATTATTTAGCTTAAAAAAGCAAATCTTTTAGGTGCTTACTTTTAATTAAAATGATTGATAATATGTCATTTAAATTAATTACTTCGATCAATTCTAATATATTAATTAATGATTTAGACACGTTGCAAGAAATTAGGCACATTTTAATGCTTCGGTATTATCTATCGAGAAATATTTTTCTCCGCTTGTGATTTTTCATTATTTAAAATGAAACTCATTGAAACCTCGCTTATTTGTTTGAACATACTTTTTCTAGTCACGATTACTTTAGTAAACAATTATAATTGATGTAAACAAAGGCGAAATTTTACAAATTTTAAATTTTCTTTTAACAAATTACAAGATTAATTGAATGATTCTTTCCTTCTCATAATTTGAAAAATATATTATTACACTGAACCACTTACACAATTACACAAAATAAAAAATTTATAAATAAACAACATAAAAGATCTTTTTATGAATTACCTACAATAATTATAAAACTAGTGATATACTGTTTAAAAAGAATCATCAAAATATGTAATTTGTTACTGTAAATGGTTTTAACATTAATATTTTGATAAAATTATTTTTGATTTAGTCAAGCAATTAATTATTTTTTAACATTCAAACTTGACTTTTTTTTGTCGTTAAAATATGCGAGATTTCAAACGAAAACAACAGTTATAACAATTGCAATAATTATAATAGAGTTCGTTAAATCGACGCAATGCCATAAATTTGCAATTTTATTTTGTAAATTTTGTAATGTTTTGGAAGCTGTTCCAATAGTCAACAGTAAAAGACAACAGTCGTCGCAAACTTTAATGTTCGTGTCAGGTGGTTATACGTTCAATTTCTTTAATTCTCTCACTGCAGAAATTAAAACTTTGGTCCCAACGTATAATTAGTTGCGAAATCATAATATAGTGCAACGATCATTTTCTTTCATTTTGAAGACAAAATTAATTAATATACTCAATCTTCGTTTAATTTATTATATAATATCATTTTTGAAATTTTTATTTTTGTGGAAGGTGACAATTATTATTCTTTGATTAATACTGAAATTATATGAATTATTACACCATATAAAAGAGTATAGTTCAATCAATTTTCTTTATCAAGCTATAATATTTAGAAATAGAACATTTACCCAACTCTATGTGTATAGAAAAAATATATTTTATATAAATACAATAGTTAGAATGAATTTAACATGTTACATAGAGATAAAATTTGAAAGACAATTTTTCTTTCCAAGAAATCAAGTTCTGAAAGAGCCTTTTAAATTGCAATAAACGTGAAGCCAAATATGTTATGACCTTTCTATCTCTTTTTTAAACATTCCCATGCCATAAGCTTTAATTCCACATACAGTGCAGTCTAAGAAAGAGACAATTGGTCTCAATCATTTGGCAGATAATGGCAGTATATTGAATTATATTCTCCAATAATTTGCTTTGCTCTTAAGCTAGACTGCAGATAAATACTGATTAATCTACAGCCAAGTTCTAAATAAATGGTCTTGCGACGACTCTAGAATTATTCTCTTAATGAATGCACGACAAACAATATTTAGTTATAATGCCTCCTATTGGGTGTTGAATCAGTGCGCTGCAGTCTCGCTGGAAGTAAAAATTAATTAAGTTGACTGTAATAACACGCAACTTCTAATAGATAATGTTGAATACCTCAAGTTGCAAGTGAGAAGGTGCAGTTACCTACGCTTCCCAAAATAAGGATCTCAATTACATTTAAAATCTTTAATATTATGTTACATACTGCATATTATAACGCTATTCATCGCATTACTGTTTAAATGGATAATATTAAAGATTTAAGTTGCTTTGAAATTTGGACGTATAATTTTTACTTATTTGAAATAGTTCTTCCATTACTTGATCTAACTAGAAAATAAAAAAAAAAAGATATATATATATACTGTGCTTTCATTTCTTCATGTAATTATAAATTAAATAACAATAAATAAGATTTAATTGTTATTCAAATCTATATACATACACATATAATACATACACAGTACATATATAATAATTACTCAGACATTTCATTTTAAGGCAATAAGAAAGACAGGGAAAAAATACGAAAACAATGTGAACGTTACTTTAATATCTTCATTTAAATGTCTTCAATTATATCTAAATAATATATCCATTTAAATTATAAATATTATACTAAATGAAATATTTAATGAAATATCATATTAACATATTAAATGAAATATTTAAATGATAATATTTCCCTGTAATATTTTTTGAAAACCAACAATAGAATTATTTATATGTAGCGCTAGTTTTCTAGGAAGAAATAAACCTTTCCATTTCTTTTATTGTAATCTAGTGTAACATCCAGATAATGGAAAGCGTAGCTCCAAATTTTTAAAGAATCATATAGTATCAGTATTAATGAAACACAGCTGTTTATTAACAATACTGAACTTGTATCAGTGTAGAAGACAAGTTCAATACAAAATCGTCTCCGAAATTATCTAAATATACACAACTGTGTAATCATATAATCATATTTACTGATTGTAATCATAATTTATTGTACCAACATTATGTAGACTTTGTATGAACAATATAGAACGTTTTTTCTTTTATATAAATAGAGATTTTCTTAGATCATCTTTCTGTGACAATAATTTATCTATTATCTTTAAATAAGATAATATTTTAATTAAATAAGAGGCATGATGGTGCAACTATCAAATTAAAAAGTAAAAGTAAAAAATAATGAATTAACATAAATCAAAGTGATTATTATATGTGTTACTTTTATTTTATTTGATGATTAGACCACAATGCCTTTTAAATATCTTTCTTTGCTTGAACATAACTTTTTTAGTTAAAAATTGTTGTTTTATACATCGTGTCTTTGTTGTGGTATTTTTAAAAAGTTGTATGTTTCGCTTATAGACTATTTTGGAAAATACCACATAAAATCTAAGAAGTTACAGTGTTAAATTATTTTTTACAGAAGTACAAAGAAACTTAAATTTAATAAAAGAAAACTAAAATTATTTGACGAAAGAAGCTTAATACTTTTAACAGTTACAATAATATCATGTGTATACATACAATGTCAAATAGAAACTGAGATAATATACACTATTATTCATGAATAAATTATTACAACAAACATGTGAATATATATGTACTCAACATAAAAATCTCTTAACATAAATATATAATTTTTGGTTTGTAGTTCTTGAATCTCAATGTGCAGTTTATAAACAAAGTACAAAAGATTCTTCTCGATTAACATAGAATAAAAATGGTCAGTCTTAAAGAAACAGTCATAAAAGACATGATACTGCATGGAAACACTTGTCTTATTTGATATTAAAATTGCAATTTTAAGAATGAATTAATACATTCAAAACCAAAAGTAAACGTTGTAATGCTGCTTTCGTTACCACTGTTATTGATTTTAATAATAATATCTGCAATCAGTAGTAATAGCGATAGCAACAATTGCAGTATTAAATAAGTTATAATAACGGGGAATAATAAAGTGTTGTTACGTATATATAAAATATAAAACATTACTGATAACAGCATTAATTAATTAGTTTGTATAGAAGCGATCTTTTATATATTATTTTGTGCAGCATGGTAAAAAGAACATATAAAGTGCTATTTGTGCAATACTCTGTTACTTAAAGAAGAACACAGAAACAATATTCATATACAAAAGAGTGAAAGGAAAAGATCATATTTTGAAGTCTGAGTGCAATTTCTAGGCATTAAAATTGGAGGTATCTGTCTGCTTACACAGTCTCGTACTCGCGACGAATTGAACGTGCCAGACAACATGCAAAGACGACTCCAATTAGCTGAAACAAACAGATTCTATTTTAGTATATGAATCGTATCTTTTTTCGTTAATGAATAATATATTACATTCATTTAACAAATAAATGTCATGCAATAGCAAACAAGAAATATGCGAACAATATGGCCTTATTAAATTATTAAATATAAAAAATCGCATAATAATAAAAGAGTAGAAGAGTATTAATTTTTGATTATGTATGTTACGACTGAATGATATATATCTTTGCAATGATTGATTTGTATATTTTTATAAAATTATTTCTTTGATATCCTTTTTTTAATTTAGGAACAATATTTAATTTTTTATGAATAATATAAAAATATCCTAAATTAGAAGAAGTAAATAATAAATATTACCTGAATAATAGCAATGCCAATGCCAACACCACCCAAGATCAAAGCATTATGCTCAGTAGCAGACTGAAGATTGCCCATACAACCTTTTAGATGTATATGAATCGAATTTGAGTCACATTTACTTCCTTCTGGTACTTCTTTACAACACGAATTTGGTATAGTATTTTCTGGGAATCCAACATGAGCCCAATCATTAGGGCCAACCATTCCGCAACATTCCAACTACAATTTGACAGTTTATAATAATAGTTAAAATATAGTAGAGATTTTGAATTAGCAACATTAACTTTCATTATGTACTAATATATATTGAATAGCTCAGTATCAGTATAATCAATAATATATTTCATATTTACATTCAATACTACTAATATAAAGTAATATAACATAAATACTTTGAAAAGTTTTAGTATAAAAATCTATTCTTTCTATATTTCAAATTTCTTTAGTAAAAATAAGCATCATTAAGCATACTTACATCATGTTGCATAATATCCCAAGATTTACGAATATCATTATTGGTTGAGTATTCTTCCATAGTGGTATTTAATCGATGTTCTACCATTGTACGCACTTCTCCACTCATCATATATCCAGCAATTCCAGCACCAAGTTCAAGTGCAAAGATTAAAAGCAGTAACACAGAAAACTGTACGGAACAAATACAAGAAAACAAAGATTGTTATTTAAGATTAATTAATTAACAAAAAAAAAAGATACATTTTCTTAGAAAAATAAATCATATTTCAGGTTCAATCTTAATTGAATATCTATATTTGCTATAGTTAAATAATTATAGAAAAATTTACTCTAATACAAAAAAAATTATGATATACAAAATTATTATATAAATATTGGCTATTGCTATTATATAAAGATTATTATGTAAAATTATTGTATAAATAATGGCAGGCTATTACTGTTAATATCATGCAATGATTCTCTTTGACAGCTCCACAACAACCAAAGAATGACACAATAAACACAATAACACCAACTACAATCATCAATACTGGTCCTGTAAAGAACCAACTGTCCATAAAATTATTGTAGCCACTATAAACCACCAAGATCACAGTGCCAACTGCAATGAATACAATTCCTGTAATCTGCAATCAGAAAAATTTAACAGTTATTTTCAGCGATAATAACAGCAATAACATTAATAAAAATTATGATGTAATATAATATTATTTTTATGATGTATTATAACATAATATAATATTGATATAATTATGTAATAATACAATAAACATATTGAAACTTTTAAGAATATGCATTTCTTGATAAACTGGAAACCTTATACTCCGTAATGTTTATGTAATCAATATTAATTGATACTAATATTATTTATGAATGCATAACTTCATTTATTGTAATTTTAAAATTTAAAGTTAAAGTTTTAATTGTAATTTTAAAATAATTTATATTCATTTGTAACATGATAAAACAATAGATAGATCTAATAAGAACAAGAATTAAATGAAGATGTTTAAAATTTATTTATTTCATATTACACAATTCTTGTTAGAATTGAAATGTATGCAGAAATTATTTTTTTTACCAGGAACAGAATGTAACTTCTTGTTTAACAGACACATTATCATCTCGCTAGGTAGTCGCAGTGTTATCCCCACCAATTTCTCGAATTGTTTGCACGGAGCGAGCGTCAGCGTTACTTCCGATTCGTGATCGACAATATCTTATTTACCAATTAGTCATCAAAATATAAAAAATGAAATTTTTACAATTTTTAATTTACGACTATTGTTTGCAATAAAAAACGGAACTAAAAAAATAGGTTCGGGTTAGCTTTTTACATAAATTATTTTCGATAATTATTATGATTATACTAATTATTTTTAATCTAAATTTAATAAATATGATTTAATAAAATATCATCACATTTCAAAATAGTGCTTATAAGAATAGATAGCAATATATAAACGTTGAGTAGGTTTACAAAGGAATAATTCATGAGGTTATGTGCAGTTACGTATTATACATACGTGACTAACATAAGAAATCATAAATACCCACGCAAATATAAGGGTAACTCATACAGATATGAGTATACTATATAGAAAAGAAGAGGTTATTTAATAATTCTTTAAACGATTTGCATAATGATACAAACAAGAAAAAGGCAGATTTCAATTTTGCTTTTTAAGAAAGAATTGAATAAAAAATTTTGGTTTCTAATAAATATTTTAGTTTCAACTTGATTACTTTAGGACAGGTATTTAAATATGTAGGTATATACGAATTGGAAATAAAATATTTGGATTTCACTGTAGAATCGACAAAATATTAAATAATAGTCGGTTTAACTTCGGTTTAAGGGACATAAAATTATTGCTCTTTTCATTTGTCATTTAAAAAGTTTTCAGTACTTAGGATCCAAAAATGTAGGTCTTAATTTTACGAATTCAGCGGTTCGGGAGTACTGTGTATGTAATCAAATCAAATAATCTACAATTCGCGGCCCGATAGAATAAAAACCAATATCCAAATGATCGAATCTAATTTTCGCACAACGACGATTATGGGTACCATACGTTATAGCTACTTTATATTTAAACCATCTAAACATTTCTATTTTTAATAAAATTGGAATCGCCGTTTATTTTGCTTCATTTTAATTTGTGTATTTATCGAAATTTAAGAAAATCCTAAATGAATGTTAAATAAACATCGAAAGAATGAGATCAAACACAGTTGGAGCTTATGGAATAGAATATAAGTAACGAGCACAACATGGAGCAAATACTTACGGCGAATATCAAGTTGAAAAGAAACGTCAGGTATTTGATGCAAGTCATTCCACCGGACACCATTTTTACACTCACTATTCACTGACTTCGAGAAAGGTAAGATCAAGTATAAAAATGATAAATATCAATGTAACCAAACAGTATGAAAGCTGTGTGCGTCCTTTATAGAATTGCGTCAAAATTATGCACTCGGATTATTCACCTCAACAGCTCACCAAAGAATAGTCATATTTTCATCCATCCACCCTGCCTGACGTAGATGCGTGCGCACCTTCCCGGTAATTTATTAAAGAACCGACCATATTTCTCATAGAGCCTTAAGCTTTAAATTTTACTTCCTAAGTATTTCTAAAATGATTATATTATTGTCAAATATGTATATAGATTTAGTATAAAAAATTATTTTTTAATTATCGTTTATAATTAGAATTATGAGTATTATAAATACATGTATTAATCATTATTAGCATTTAAAATACAGGTATATAAAAGTATCTTTATATATAGACAAGTAACACAGTAAATATTTACAAGTCACATATTGATTATATCAAAGTGTATATCAAAGTGTATGATATATATAGAATTCAACATTCTATGAAACATACAAATACTTTACGTGTAAATATATGTTATACGAGTTATACATATCATACTTTTTAAAGAATAATGAAGAAATTTAAAAATCTTTTAAATGGAAATAAAAACAGAATCAGAATAAAATATACCAAAGAAATTTTACATGTCCTTAGCGACTTTTATTTATAATGCTATATAAATATATTTATATATTATACAATTTCATTTCTTAAAATTGTACACAATTTTTCGTTAACTTAAAGTTTTGTAGAAATGCAAATTTTTCAAGTCATAAAGATTAATTTAATAAAAAGTTGCAAATTATTTTTATATGCGAATATAATGTAAGATAGATCTAATAAGAATAAAAATGTGTTAAACGTGTACATACCTAAAATTGTATTGTAATAGGTAAAAACCTCAATACAATAAAGAAGCATAATACAATATATTTAATAAAAATAACATGAAACATTAAAATTTCAGTAGGTATTAAAAATAATTATTAATAAATTTAAATATTCTTTCTTTCTTATTTTATTTTATATTTAAAACGTAAAAGTTATACATACGTATTTATCTATTTATATATCATTCGTTTTCTGATAAAAAGAGATTAATATTTTGAGAGTAAGTGTAATAAAATAATATAAAATTATTATACTTTATCCTTGAAAATATTTAATTCTAAATGAGATGTACGATCATGAAGTTGGAAGTGCTAGTTATATATGATATATCATTCGCAATTGAGTCTATTCTTATAATCCCTTACTATCGATTCTTCGCATTATAATAGAAGCGATGCGTTTGTATGTTACTTGCCTCAGTTCGATATAATACTTGTTTTACAATTTATCGACTTGAAATTATTTTGATTATTGCTCTTATAAGACTGCTGTATGCATTTATCATGTTAAAATTTGAATTTTTAGTATTTTATTATTATTCTACTACATACGGAGAAATATTTTTAAGTCTCATGAATATATTTCAGAAATCAATTCAAAAATCTCAGCAGTAAACAACATCCCTATATTTTTGTAACATATATTGTATATACATACATATTTGTAATTTTTATCAAATAATAATAATGATATCACCAATTACATACATGCTAAATTACATATAGTATGTTGAATAGATAAGTATAATCAAGAAAATTTTGTTTATTATAGTAAATGTAAACCAGATACATATTTTATATTTTCATGCATAATCTGTATTTCGTCATGTTTTTAGAACACTATGGTGCTCCAGTTGGTATGGAAAAATTGTACTATATGAATATTATATTATGTATACCTACTGTAATACCTTTTTTACTTGTTTTAATAGTTAGATATGATAAATCTCATTATTATTATGATGATAGTAATAAAGATATTGATTCAAAATCTGTGCAATTTCGATGTTCCAATAATTTTTGTCCGGTTAAGACTCTATGTATATATTATAGCTGTGCAATAGTTTTTATGAATCCTAACCAAGATAATTCAGGATTCATGTTTAAATTAATTATTTCGTATATGTATATATATATAAAAATTTGCTTTTATTTGGCTTTATGCTCCCTGCTTTTTATGTGGATTTTTTGTAATATTATATTTGATTGGTTTTCAATCGGGACGAATGATGGAAGTTAGTATATATACAAAAATGTATAAAATGTATAAAATGAATTTTGTGGTTGGTAACCTTTGAAGTTTCGTAACCTTGGTTAAGAGTATTATGATTGCGCATGCGCTTGGACACGCAGCCACGCGATAACTGTCTAAACATAGTGAATCGTTGCGATGTTGTTAGCCGGTTTGTGCGCCTTTTTTTAACGTTAGTGGAGTGGAGAAAATATAACGTAGTTAGGTATATAGTTACATATTCCGAAATTAATAAAGACGGTCTCGTTTAATTGTAAGAAAATAATGGTTACTACTATGAAATTATCTCTTGGTTCAAGATGTGTCAAATATCTGATGTTCATCTTCAATCTTCTCTTCGTTGTGAGTAATTTTCATTGTTATAATAATCCTTAATTTTTAAGTACTTTAATAAGTTTACCGTCGTACGTCGTTTCTCGAAAATTGTTCAAGATATTGAATTATTTATTATATTGAGGAAACGATAAAAGTTCTGTTTTAAACATCTTTTGATTATGGAACCATACTGAAAGCACAGCGTAGTTTAAAAAGTTATCATAATTAGATGGTTCCGCATGATCTTACTTCCTTTTGATTTCTTAAATCATAGAAATCCCGTCGAGGCGATATCCCGATGTAACGTTATGTTCTTTTTCATAATTTACTTTATTTAAGACCACAGAAGACTCGCGTTAATTTCATACTAACCTAAATATAACCTAAATATCGATATAAATATCGATATAGATTCTAAATTCTATGAAAGCTATTAGAATAATATAATATCATAATAGAATAATTTACATATTACAATAATTAACATTTAATACTTTTAACGTTTTTAATATTCAACATATTAAATATGTTAAGTATAATAAACTAATTACATATTGATAGAAAATTAGTTGATAGATCTGTCATAGTGATATGATCTTTTTTTTTCGTATATGATGACATATTTACGTCTTGTTTTCCTGTTCTTAAGTTACGTATATATGTAGACTTCTACCAAGTAAACATGTATATAAATATGTCGCAGTAAAGTACTGCGTTTTGCACTCATACAATGAATCATGAATACCAGTTAAAAGATGAAAAGACGAAAAACACGTGAACTGCACATATATATATAATATATATATGTATATACAGCTAGTTTGTATACGTATAGATATCTTTTATCTGTATTTTTTAATAATTTTATTACATTATGATTTAATTACATGCGTTGTATGTTATATAATGTTATTTAGCAAAATCTGAATAGTAAATTTCTGTCTGTTCATATCATCGTCGCTAATGACAACATAGGTGCAGTTGAAACCTATATGAAAAAAGAAAGAAAAGAAAAATATACATTAGTAGCATATAACAATCTACATATATATGTATACATATAATATAATATAATATAATATAATATAATATAATATAATATAATATAATGTAATGTAATGTAATGTAATGTAATGTAATGTAATGTAATGTAATGTAATGTAATGTAATGTAATGTAATGTAATGTAATGTAATGTAATGTAATGTAATGTAATGTAATGTAATGTAATATATATATATATATATATAAAGCTATAATACAAATATAACAAAAATCTTGTTTTCATTGTATGAAAATATTTATAATATTTGTTTGCAATAATTGTTATAAATGAAAACAAATTATGCCGATAGAGTTATTGACATTGATATCAACCATAATGAAGTAAATTTATCCTTTTAATTATGAAATCTATGTACATTATGTGACGAGGCAGCATATTGTACTGACGTGCAATCTGTTTTAAAACTTTTAAAGATACTAAAAAATCGTTTTATATAAATGAAAAAAAAGACGCTGCGGACAGGATTCGAACCTGCGCGGGTAGAACCCAATGGATTTCAAGTCCATCTCCTTAACCGCTCGGACACCGCAGCAATTGAAATTTCCGTTTACTTTATAAGAATATTAAAAACATAATTGAAGTAACGAATATTTGAATATTATACGATACAATAATACAAAATAAAATTTTTAACTTGAATATTTAATTAATTAACTAAATTAATTCAACGTTCATAATTTAAAAAAATAGTTTTTAATTACTTGAGAAATTATGTAGGATTGATATATACACGCAGTAATAATAGTTTTACATAGAATGTAATAAAAAACGTAATAGAATTAGTTGACAAATTTGTTAAAATAATTATTTGTATTATCCTTTTTGCAATGTTTATTTTAATGTTAATCGATACAGTAATTTTTATTAACAGTAATTTCCTTGTTTCACATATTTTTAAAATTCATTTCGGCCTAAAGACCCCACAATTTACATTTACATTTTTTACATAATTTATTTTTACATAATTTTTACATTTACATTTTTACATAATTGTATTTACAATACATTTATGATTATTACAATACAATAAATTACAATTTTCATTTCTTTACAAATCGTTAGTGAAAGTATTTCATTTTTATCAATGTGTGTCTAGAGGGATTTTATGAACGTCCAAAGCAACCGCATTTTTTTAAAATCATGGCTTCGTATTAGCCTCGTTCCCCTGTCAGTTAGTAATTGGATATAAAGATCTTCTAATCTTATTTTCTGTTGATTCAATTTGCAATGTAAACAAAGCTAAATAATTTATATATGAGAAAATATGTCTAAGAATAAATTTTTATTTAAAATAGGGATATAGGGAAAATTTAAAGCAACATCTTATAGCAACGTCAATAAGCTAACAGAGTATTTTATATAACAAATGAATTTGAGATAACCAAGACTACCGTTACAATAAATGCATGTTCTAACGTAAATAAATTGTTGTCTGATGAATAAAATATCTGAAGATCAAAACATACGTATGCGTATACTCATAAAAGTCTATAGTGTATAGGTATTTTATTATTCTGATATACATATATCTACGAGGATACGTATCCACTGTAACCATAGCCTAGCAACCTAGCCTAACCTCGGAACAGTCTGACCCTAATTTGAATGATACTTTGTAGAACTTGAAGAAGGCCGGCGGGTTCTTTTAAGAACTTACAAAATGCGAATTTAATCACACGACGCTACAGTGGCGTCGGCAATCATTAAGCGCTTCATTCGCATCAGCGATAACAATACATTCAGTATATGTTAAGTCAGGTACTGGGCGAAATCGCTTACGCGTAATCCAACGAGAGCATTCATAGTAGTAGATAGTTCGAGTCAAATGAAAATCTGTGATCCGATTTGTGAATTTCTCGGTAAGATCTGAGATTTCGATTGATCGTGACCTGACGATACCTTTGACCGCTAGCGTGAATCAGGCTTTAATCGTTGAAAAGCGTCGCCGATCGTTATAACGTTAATGTTAAAATAACATTACAATTCATCTAAGCCTATATTATAATTTATTCGAAATGAGAAAAGTGATGATATGTGTAGAAAATATGTGTGTATTCTTATTTTCAGATCACGGGTATAATCTTATTATCCATTGGTATTGGGATTCATGGAGTTTATCACAGTTATCAACATTTCCTGGATAATAAATTTTTATCTGTTCCCTCTCTGCTGATTGCAATCGGTGCAATTATATTTTTCATAGCCTTTTTCGGATGTTGCGGCGCTGTACGCGAAAGTTATTGCATGATAGTTACGGTAATTTATATTTAAATAAACTTTTATACTTCTTTGTATTAGTTTTTCAAATTTCTATTAAAATCGAAGATTACTATAGGTAACGTAACTCTAAGTAATCTCTGAATGAATAGTTTCTTAATAAATAAATTTGGACTTTTATTTAGTTGATAATTTTACAGGAAATGGCACATCTCGTCGATTTCCATGACCTTGAAATATGTTGTGAAGGTCTACATTGTGAACAATTTCTTTTCCATACATGTAACCATCATTCGGCCTTTGTTTCCAAGATACTCGCAAAAATCTTGAATTAAATTTCATCGCCATTACACTCCATTCTGGCATATTCTGGCTCATTGATGTTAATCACCTTTAAGATAAATAAAAAAAAGATACGTGAATGCGTTATAGGTTGGCCGAGTGGTGGTAGCGACATATTTCAAGGTCATTGAAATCGGTGTAGTGTGCCCCTTTCTCTATAATTACCCTTGTTTTACGACCATATTATCGATGTTCCTTCTCTTACATCTTTTGTCACGAGACATCTAGCATCAGCTTAGCGAAAATGTTATACTGGTAAATGAAACTAAAGTTTAATAATAGAATGTAATTCCTTGATTTCAGTTCACGTCGTTGTTGGTGGTCGTTTTTATTTTGGAATTCTCAGGTGGTATATCTGGATACGTTCTAAGAGCCAGGGCGTCCTCGATTATTCAGAATAAGATGCGAGATTCAATGCAAATGTATAAAAACAGTTCAGAAGTGTTAACTGTTTGGGATAATCTTCAGCGCGACGTAAAGTTTTTTTATTTTTTTAAACCTTTTGATTCTTTTTCTCTCAGTATATGTATAATATTTATATTAGTTATTTGTACGGAAATTCTAATTCTTGAAAAAAGCGAGCTTAATACTTAGGAATCTTTAAATTAGCAATTTAGCTTAATGGAAGCTTAATTAAGGTACTTGTAACACGACAATATATCTTGAAAGTAAAATACGCTAATAGTCAAAAGTCATATTTGCTAAAGAGGCTGTATTGTACTTTCTACGCGCGCCCACTGGCGTACAATTTAGAAATGGACAATTTAGGAATAGCAACCTCATATTATATACATATTATAATTGTATAATGTATACGTCGTACATAAACGGAGTCGCAGCTGAATCTTTTCTTTAAAAAGGATCCTTCTAGCCGTTTTAAACAATATATTAGCCTTTTAACAACTTTGTAAGAACTGGTTCTTTTGCAATTAATCAAAAAATCATTCTACAACGTCCTGCTATAGGGATTATGTGTTAAAACTTTCAACTTTGGAGATGAACAACTCCATTTTAGCAAGGCTGGACTGTTCAAAAATTAAATCATGTAAATATACAGATAATGTATTAAACAAAGTATCATCAAAATTTCGAGAAGATTGTAAGAAAATCGATCTATGCTACAAATACCTTAAATAACAAATATACATATCAGGTTCCTCGCTTCAATTTAGGCAATCATACAAACGAATATTATTGTAGTTCGATTGTTGCGGTACAATAAACGCGTCTGATTGGGTAACTATTGGACACATGGACGCGAACGACATTCCTGCCTCGTGTTGTATTGATGGAACAGGCGTAGAACCGAAAAATTGCAGTCTTACGTCAGCAGTGGTACACCAGGGTTGCTATAATAAGTTCCTTTCTTTCGTTAAATCTCATGCTATGCAACTTGGTGGAGTTGGACTCGGCATTGCTTTCGTTCAGGTAATCATTACATCGCTGTTTGGCACTGATAGTGGCATACATTTGAACATTGAAAATTTTCAAGAAGGCGCTTTTTAAAATTCACATTTTTCAAAATACTAAATATAGGCCTTATTAATATAACTAGCCTGTGACGCAAAACTGATAGAATTATAAATGCAATGCCGTTTTACATGATAAAAACAATTCTACCATTATAGCGAATTTGAAATTTTTTGAGTTGCGCCACTATCAATATCAAGCAGCGATATGTGTAAATGAAAAGTAAAAAGTAAAGTAAAATGCGAGAAAGCAGAAACAATTGAGAAATTTAAACGAAGATTATAGATTGATATAATTTTGCTTCTATGCATGATAGATATTTGTCAATTTCAAACATGAAGATAGTCCATCATGTCAGTTTGTTATTTGTTTCAGGCGATGGGAATCTGCTTCTCAGTTTTCTTAGCTCGATCGATTAGAAACAGTTACGAGTCGGTCTAATATCTTTTCAGCGATTTGAGGACGTATCACGTACATCATGATAAAATGAAGATTAGAAATTAATTCTAAATGAAAGCTATAATCATAGTCCCATTTAAGAAGCGTTAAATGAAAAAGGTATTTTACGTTTCTAGGATTTACTATTATATTATAATCAAAGAAGCTATTGAATATGGTATGAAGATTGAAATATCTACATATTTCCTTTGTTTTCAATAATTAATGTTTAATGAAAAAGCTAGTCACGACAAATTATGTTCCTCTCGAAACCATCTAACTTTTATTTGAAACATTTTTCATTAAAATCATTGCTTGTACATTGTACATTGTACATTGTACATTGTAATCGAAGTGGATCCAGTGACGTGCATTTTGGCATTCTAAATCTTGGTTTACAAATATTATATATAAATTAATATTCTACTTACAATACAAGTTGACATCATTTCGATCCTAAACACAGCTCTCATGCACTTTGTCTTCCCGAAAGTGCCACAAATTACATGTTTCAGCACTGGGCACGTGAAAACTTTAGCTTTCCGCTGATTTTACGCGACATACCCTATCCACATACAGGATGTTTTCCTAAAAAAAGGAAAAAAAAAGGAAATAATAATAATAATAATGGCCTCGATACATTCGAAAAAATGGCCACAGAAATAGTTCTGTCGTACATCGTGTCCTTCCTTTCTTTCGGAACTACTCAGATTATGCTTTATACATTTTTCAATATCATTCAAAACGAAGGAGACATTTAGATATCCAGGTTTTAGTATCCCATTCTGTCTACCGATGCATATATCTTCAGTAAATATAATACAAAAGTTTTGCGATCTCTATCGGAAGAAGTAAAATGTTGTGCATTCAGTTTGTACATGAAATAAAAGAGTAGAAAATCATTTTTCGTTATTTTATTAAAAAAAGACAAAACAAAAACTTCGTTGTACGTATAATGTACGTATTTCCTTGTATGCGTGATGAATATATGCGCACGAAGGGAAAAAACTACATTTTTAATTTAAACATTATTTGTTCGATGTTGTAAAGTAATTTAAATGAAATTTTATCATCTAACACAATGTGCCACTGGGCTGTCTTTCACCATTTTTCCCATCAATTTTCTTCTTTTTTTTCCATCACATATTTGACATAGTTCTTCTTTGTTTCTATATGTATTATGGTTTAGTTTCGGACAACCTACTCTATTACTTGTATAAGATAATTGCTATTTTACTGGTCGTTTCCGCTTGAATCATGTAAGTTTATTAAAAAACGAATTTGATATAAAAGAAGACGATTAGAACGCTTGAAGCAGCTTAAAGGGAACTTGAGCGAAGAAACGGTTCTTGGTTTGAAATAAAATCAAGCACGGTTCGTAATACTTTTCAATGTATGAATAATGAACGTGTGCTGAATTACATACCCACATGATAGGACGCATGAGTCATGATCTATGTTTTCACGCATGGGCGTAGCGGCTGGTCGATGTGCCAATGCCGACCATTTGCAGGTTCTTTATGTTACAGCTTGATGCTTAGCATTTTTCTAAATGTCACACGATGTAAATTTGATAATTACGTGACCTACGTGATATATATATATATATATATATAGCTATATTTAAGCATACAATAAAAGTTGAAAGTCTCTGAATATTAGTATTGTTACAAGGGAGATATAAAAAACACAGTTTGAA
Organism: Bombus huntii; assembly: GCF_024542735.1. Classification (NCBI taxonomy): domain Eukaryota; kingdom Metazoa; phylum Arthropoda; class Insecta; order Hymenoptera; family Apidae; genus Bombus; species Bombus huntii. The sequence continues at coordinate 5,301,720 of NC_066254.1, forward strand.
ACATAAATGTCGAATCGATAATGTCACTAGTAAAGCGGCAATTGACTGATAAATCTTGTTACACAATGAAATATTATGAACAATTTATAACTTTAAGCTTTAATTATGCAATATACTATATATCGAATACTATGAATAATATTATATACAATACATCATGCAAAGGGGTGTGAGAGTGAATGGTACGTAAAAGAATGGATGTAAACGATTGAGAGTATGTAAAACCTACAAGTAGTTGTGACAAATGGATAAACTGTAACTATAAGGTAAATTAATGAAAAGAAAAAGAAAATAAAAGTTGAAAATGGTCCCATTGAAATTGAATTATTGAAATTGAATTGAGACTTATTATTATCATAGATCAGCGCTTTTGAAACTTTCTCCATTCGCATCCTCATTTTACCCGGAAAATTTTACGCAAATCCCGTTATATACGTAAAAAGAAGCATAACATAAATATATCAACGTTCTTCAGAATTCAATCGTCAATGACAAAGACGTCGTTTTGCAACAAACATGTAGTACATATGAAGTGTTATAAGCGTGTTCGTGTTTATGTAAAAAGGAAATTTTAGAAATTGCTGAAAATTCTATCCTAATTCCAAGCAAAAATCCATTTAAACGATTTTTTTTAAAAAGCTAGTGTTTTATACTTATGTTGATTAATAACTTGATGAATTTTTGAACCTTTGACCCCTTAATGACAAATGATTGATATTTTTCATTTCACTGGTCTTGCGGCAGTTGCAAAAATTTCCACGAACTCATATTTCTGTTACGCGATCTTATATGAAATCGGGAACCATAGTTTAGGAAGAATACAGGGAATAGAAAATCACATCGACAGGGGTAAAAAAATGTACAGAGTTCTATTTAAAAACTCTGCCATCTCTTAGAAAAACCATGCAATCTCTTAGAAAAAATGAACTTGAGAAAAAATTCTTTCTCCCATTACATGTACCCCTTGAAATAGTTCAACTTTGTTCTGACAAGTCTTTTTGTATAATCGTAAATAATTAGCTGATTAGTTAGCTGAGACACCTTATTCTATTAACAATAGTAATGATATAATCCTAATGCTAATCCACGTATAATCTAATCCACGTATAACAATGTACTTAACGTGTTTTCTTTAGTCGAAGTTGTTATTATATTAATACTTAAATTCCTCTGGCTTTATGCAAACGTTTTCAAGGTTTACGTTGTTTTCAATTTGCAATAACTAAAACATCGAAAATTCTATTGCTACAGTGACGATAACGATGACATAATATTACAATAGGAAATTCTAAATTGTGTGTTACCGTATTGAATCAAATTCTTTAGTCGAAGCTCGCAGCAGAATTAATCTTTCTTTTCACGATTTAATGATTTTGTTTAGTCAACTATTATATTTATTATAACGTGTGTTTCCGCGAATACCTACAAAAACAGACAAGGACGAATAGGTGTTGAGTAAAGAGAAGGAAAGGAGAGAGATAAAGAGAGAAAGAAAATAAACGGATAGATGCTTATAAAAACAAGTAAGCAGCGCTACGTGTGTCGTCGGTACGTATGCCGCTTTATCAGTAGATAATACGATACATCGAATCAAGTTTAGGTGTTTCTACGTTCAGTTCCGTAGTGCACCTGCGTGAAAGAGGATTCTCGGACACCAAAATGGCTGCCACACACCTCGACGTTGGCCTACGTTGCATCAAGTACCTGCTTTGCGCGGTTAACTCCCTCTTTGTGGTCTGTAGCCACATTCTTTTATTTTCTTTTCGCCTATTCTTCGAAGATCATACGTCGCGTTTATTAGATACGTACAAAACCGATTTCTACCTTGACCATTAACCAAATAAATATTCGTTCGATCACATCGATATTGATATTTCTTTTCATCCATTTAATCGTGAATTCACACTTTTCACAAAGTGTGTTCACTTTTCTCATTTTCTTTCCGATTCTAAATGCATCCTCGTGCGTTATTTATAATTTTCCACCGATATTGCGTTCTTAATCTTTAATTAATTAATCAAGTAACAAGTTACGAATTAATCAAAGTGATTAATAATTAATGCAACGTAACCTTCCCGTCGGTATATATATTATGTATACATATTGAAACATTTATGGATAAATACGAAACAAATAAATAGGAAAATAGTAACAAATGCTAGGTAGACATAATGCAATTTATTTATTTTCACATATTTCTATTTGTTTCACTATTTTCCTTCAAACAGATATTCACACAAGCATAAAGTGAAAAATCTTTATGTAGTATATCGAGTATAATACATATATAATTTCCGATAAGGTACGATCAATTATATATCAATTATAAAATTGTTATAAAAAAACGAACAAAATACCAAAATAATTCAAGATATTTGAAAATAATCGGCTAACCTAGTATGTAAGGTAACAATTGACCTATAATAATCATTTAATAAATGTGATCTACGTTAGTATAACGTGCGAGAAGGTGCCACCTATTTTAGTAATCCTTCAGGAATAGACTGTGTAATTAATTAATTATTTTACATTAGATCCGTGGATTTTACTTTTTTTAGCCGTCTGTATCTTAGTGAGTTGTTGATCAAACTGCTGGCTAATGTATTTATGCGTGCAACGGAAACTTGAGTAGTTGCATCCTGAAATGTATGCGATTAAATGGGCAAGTAATAAGTAAGTACACGTTAATCGAATCGCGAGGAAAAAATGAGAACGATAAACGGGGTCGAGGTTGACTACGACGATAACCATGGCGACGTCGATTTTCCCTATACTCGGCCCTGAGATTCAACAAGTTAGGTCGGCCCTCGATATAGACACGGATCATAGATCTACTCTGTTGTTCGGACGTACAAGATCGATATCGGCTAGGTGAGGTCGTCCCTGATGAATTATTACCGTGCAGTAGGTCTGCAACGTCGCGAACCATCAATGTCTGTCCCTTGTCGTCCCCTCTTCCTTTCTTTCGTTATTTTCTTACTCGCTTACATTCGACAAACTCCATACAACGGCCAACCGGTAAATTAAAAAAGGAAAAGAAAAGAAGGAGAAAGAACAGCAATACATAACCTAAAAACAGCGATACACAATACATTGCTTATTTTTCTTGCTTGCTTTCTATATGAATAAAAATCATCAAGATACTAGGATATGAATTTTACTAGCTACGGAAATTCGCTCCTTTATAAAACGGAAATAATGTGGTTTCATTGTTCAACGATAAAAAAATTGTATGAAATAGATCTGCTGTTTCGTGATAGAATGAAAATTCTCATTCTCCGCGATTGGCATCAGAATTGGTAATCGTTATCTTGCAAACGTAAATGACTTGTCTTATCAGCTCAGATATTCTTGTAGTCTCATTGGTGACGATAAGCGAATTCCACTGTTTTCTTTCTTGTAAAATGTTGCATTCAGCGGAAAAATACGTATACACTTTTTAACTGATATTATACGATAAGGGGTTCGACAGCCCCTATTTGATGGACATACATATATTTGTACGGCCTACATACTACGCAAATATCGTTTAATTACAACCACATTAGTATCATTAATACGTTTCGTAACTTTTAAAAGCTGATATTATTAATTCATTGAGTTTTTAAAAAATAAATATCTTTGACTACTTTTTTCTTTATGTAACGGAAATTTTATTCAATCCAAAATAATATTAACCTAGAAGTGGTAATTTTAACATTTTGCTCCATTATACTGTAAAATCTAGATTATTAGATCATTTTTCGCTATCTCTTAAAATGTTCCGTCTATTTTAGGAATAACGATGAAATACGTGCTCTTGTTTTTGAAAATGAAATTGTAATAAAGAACTCAGATGCACATATCAATTGCAAAAGTTCTAATTAATTTGTTTAACTGAAATTAATATTTTTGTAATATCTTTGCTACGCGTGCCGACTGCTAATTTTAATATAGCGTAAATTAAACATATTGTTCAATATTTTGTAATATCTAGAAGAGATCACGTGAAAAGTGATGCATATTATTTTCCCAGATTTGTTAGAAAATGAGATTTTTCTGCATATTGTACTACAATATCGTAGGCGTATAAAATGCTAACGTACAAAATTTTTATTTTACCGATGTATAATTTATTATTATTTCCCTTTGCATTTTTATGCATATACTATTAATAGTGCATAAGGGAAATGAATTTTTTAAATCACTTTGGAAGTTGTAGGTTCAAATATTTTTATCATCCAAATCATTAAAGTTATTGCAAGAATGATTGTTGCTCTATGATTAAATATAAGCATCGTAGTATATCGCTAAAGAAAAAGAAAATAAAATTTGTTTTAACACTTGTTTGTATTGTTAGATTTTACGTGTACAATAATTTTAATATCTTACATTTCTTAAAATTCAATACGAACAATGAATGTTTGTAAGAATATAAACTTTTCATGTTAGCGAAAAATGTACTTTATATAAAGCACGGATGTGATTATAATAAAATTAGATAGAGCTGTACTATAGTAAAGGAGTTACATCATACCTTAATTGTCGGTTCCAATGAAAGCCCTTTCGACGATGACTCGACTCTATTCGATTCCACTTTGTACGAGTGTGCCTACTTAAATCATATTAATTAAAAATAAAAAATTTGGAACATAAAGAATTGATATTATCATCGACGACATTATAATAATATCAACAATGCCAAAAACTTTGTCATTGACGTTAAAAATTAACAAATATATATGAAATATTAAATCCAATCATGTATTTATCTATATCTATATAAAATACCAATGTGTGCACATTTTTAAGTATTAGTTAAGAATTTTACGTTCAATTTCATTGATATGAAAATACATTATATATATATATATATAAGTAATAATTTGATAGAGTACTCAACTACTATGAATGCTTTAATAATTCTTAGTAAAATAGTTATTGCAATTAATTATCTATATATGAAATAGAAATTCGTAATTTAAAATAAAAGTATAAAAATAATTTAATTTTCTCCAGTAATATTTTTCACTTATATTGTTATAATATTATGTTATAGACCCAGATCTTAATTTACAAATCCTACATTTTTTTATAAAATTATAATAGAAATTATTTATTTATAGTTAACGGGGATAATGATAATATCCATTGGAACAACAATTTATGCTGTATATGAAGATTTCTCCCATTTTTTGGATCCTAGCTATTTTTCTCCAGCAACCCTCCTAATCATTGTTGGGATATTTGTTTTTATAATAGCTTTCCTGGGTTGTTGCGGTGCTCTTAGAGAGAGCACCTGTATGGTTCTTGTGGTGAGCATCCTAATATTTCTTTTTCTCTATTATGTGAAGGTATCGTATATTAAAATTTGAAAAATTTTATGTTATCCCTCTCTTTCTGTTTTATATATTTCGACTTTGCTGGAACAATTTTATCCGTTATTAAATTTATTTATCTAATACTAATTTGTTTATTTCTCATTTAATATGTAACAAATAATAAAAATATATTACTATAATTGCGTAGTTCGCAGCATCGCTTTCATTAGTTCTTGTCTTGGAACTGATCGCTGGGATTGCAGCTTATGCTCTTCAAGATGGAATAAAAAATCTTCTTGCTGACAAAATTAATGCGACCATGCATCAATATGAAAAAAATGACGAAGCTAGGAGTGCCATTGATTTTCTACAATCAAGAGTAATATTTCAATTTCTCAATATTTCAATTGTTGTCTGTCAAAATTACGGATTTGTTAAACATTTAACAAATGTTGTTTACATAATAGAATATATTATTCAACAGCTCTATTGTTGTGGATACAATGGATACGAGGATTGGGAAGCACAAGAAATGACTATTCCTTCATCTTGTCCTTCGAGAGATAATGAAAATATTTATGTAACTGGATGTATCAAACATCTTTCAATTATCATTCACAGGAGTGCCCTTTATATTGGTACTGGAGCTGTAGCCATTGCTCTTATTCAGGTTAGTATTTATTATATTTATTCCTAATTCGACATATAATTTAAGATATACTTTATTACAGTTTGATATTGTAACAAATCTAAAATAAATTTAAATTAGTTGACATATCAATAAAAATGTAATTTTTCGGTTTTAATCGAGCATTTCATACATTCTAATTTATTTTTAGTTAACTGGAATAATGTTTGCCTGTATGCTAGGCCGAGCAATTAGAAGACAAAAAACAGAAAGGGAGAGACGTCGATGGGAATTAAGAGAGAGTTTAGTTAATGGTTACCAACCATTGGGAAAATCAGATCCCTTTACCACTTTTCCTGTTGTTTACATGTCCTCTGAACCTTTGAAGAATTCATAGAATTCTCTACTTTTGTTATGCATTCTTAATATGAAATAATTTTATTTATATTAAAATAGTATCTTTCAATTTTTTGAAGTTCTAAAAGTCAATATCTTTATTTTGTAAAGAAAATTGTTTGTTATATTCCCTTCTTCATTTCTTGTTAATTAAGATCGATTTTTATATATTGCTCTAAATTTAATATTTTTTTTCGTCAGTTTCTTTTAGAAATTAAATACCTAATAGTAGATATCTAATTTCATTTATTATTACGTTTCTATAAAACTGTAGCTGTAGATATATATGTATATATATGTGCTTATATTTACTTTACTATATATATATATATATATATATAGAAGGATTTAATATATTTTCATAATACATAATGAAACGTACAAACATTTCGTACAAATTTTATATTACATACTTTATTGGAATAAATTATTTTCAAACCTTAGTCACACTTCATTGAAAGACCGAAGCTCTCTTTAAGAGTTCTTTGACTATTTCATTATTTGTTGAGGTGCATAAATATGGAGGAGTTAATTCGCGATAAGCCAAACAAATTCGCTTAGAAGTTATATCTTCTCTTAAAACACAATGTTCCCATTTATACCTATAAAAAATATAGAAGAGAATCTAGTAATTATGTAAATAATGCAATGAAATTTACATTCATTATATTCTATTTTATCTATGTTATAAAATACTTTCTCAAGTTGTACCTGACAATTAAAATAATTGTATAACTAAATTTGCCAAACAATTACAGAAATATAATACGATATAGATGTTTAAGTACTAATTTGCCATGTCTGTAAGAAAATTTTCTTGCCTTGCACTATCATAAAGAATCATAAGCGATCCCTCTGGCATTGGCAGCCTTACAACGATATCTTTATTACTTTCATTTTTATCATTTGTATCAAATTCGAAGCCTTCGAGTATAGTGGAATACTCTGCAACGCTTTCTAAATTATATTTTGTATCTGGACCATGGTAAGGACTCATTGTTAAAACTGAGTTACCCATGACATTCACAGTAACTATTCTTTCACCCCAAATCCAGCAGTCATCGATATGTGGATCTATCGAAGCTCCTCGTAGCGGATCATACTCTAAAGTACATTGTTCTACCGTTTGGAAATTATTAAGCATGGGTACTTGGCAAAATTTTTGTTGCACAAATTGAGTAGACTTTGGAAAACCATCAAAGGAACCCAACTGAAGCTTTCTTTTCTTGAAGTTGCATTTTGGACCAAAATTCTGGAATTTTTAAATTATGTCTTAAATCTTCCTATCTTATCTATTAATAAACTTTATCGATATTTCAAAATTTTATAATAATAGATGTAGTTATATATTATACTGTTTGAAATACCTGTTTTCTTCTTCCACTCTGAGAAACTTCCCAAGGTATTTTTTCAAGCGCGTTCTTCAATGAATTAATTTCCCAAGGATTTAGAAAATCTAGCTTCATATAAAAGTGAATATAAAACAATAGGTTAAAATTAATTTCTTACGAATATTATCTCAAATATAAATAATAATAATAAAATTATTATTCTAATAATACTTTTTATCAAGTTCTCTTCACTAAAAAATCTTTTACTTCTTCTTTTATAATTGATGGTTGATAATCTCTTGTTACATTCTTAAATGTAAATTAGTTTGAAAGGGAAAATTAACGAATAATATTACCATGAATTAGAAATTAAATAATGGAAGGATGTATCGGATACAGGTAAGTAAATACCTTTATATATACACCAGGAAATTCTATGGCAGTTCCTTGATGATACGGATGATTTTTGTAAAGATCAGCATCCCAACCAGGCCACGATTTGTCACAGTTCGGACAATATACATAACTAGAACATTTCTAAAATATTATAATCCATAATAGTTAATAAGACATAGAAACAAATTTTAAATGTTATGTGTATAAATTTAATAAAAAAGTAAATTATCTAGTTCAATAACAATGTTACCTTTTATATTTTGTACATAAAACAGTAACTTTGTATCATATATGCTATTGCCTACATTAAAAATTGCATACTTGCGTTAGAAAATCATTTGTTTCATTGACAGATAAATTAAATAATAAATAAATAATTTAAATCTTTTATAAAAAATATTAAAAATAGCAATGCTACCAAATAAATTAATTGTCCAAGTATATAACATAATAGAAAACTTATTTGTAAAAAAGACAAACTTTTGGGACATAACCTCAAAATGAGTCTTAAGATTGGGTTTCACAATCTTATGTTCAGTTTCGCAGAGAAGACAAGATCTTATTCCCTTGCAACCACAAGATCGCACTGTTTCCATCCTTTAATAAGTAACAAAGAACTTAAAAGTCGCTAAATACTTATTTCGAACTATATTCATATGTACATATGTATACATATTTTAGACACATAGTACGTGAAAGTCAGGAAACTAAAGGACAATGTCGATGCGATAGCGTAAGAAGGGCAATACGTTGATTGGGTCTTCTATACGTGTTAACTTTATTCGAAATTACTAGAGTAGTTTACTATCGACTATAAATCTCCTCGTTTATAATAATACTTTCATAATAAACTTTTCAACTGATAATCTTTTTACAATCTCCTTTTGACAGAACATTAGCACCTTGCCAAGTGTATACCAACAGGTGTACAAAGACTTCCGTGCGAGGTCATTTGTGTTTCAACCACCGTACAATGAACATCGAAGAATTGAACTTTTTCGAATTAAATTATCAATTTATAACATTTGCGTTATTAATTTGTAAGATTCAAGCTATTAATTTACAACATTTAAACTATTTTTTCCTAACAATTTACTATTAATTTATTAACTAATTCAATGAATTAATTTATTAACATTTAAACTATTAATTTGTAACATATAAACTATTGTAGTATCGTGGACAGATTGTCTAAGAAATATCGGGTGAACTATAAACAATTTTGCCGACAGGCCGAAAGGGTCGGGAAACTTCAATGGGTCAAGCGGCCCATCAATGTGTCGTCGGTCCTTCAATCTAGTGATTACGCGGAAAAAGGCGACGTGATCATGATCGCGGACGGTTACCGAACACGTACGTGGTGGGGGTATGAGAAGAACAAAGGGATGCTTAAGGAAGAAAGGCAAATTAATCGGCAGTCGTTAATTGAGAGTCGAATTGTGAGGAAGTAGTTAGTTGCGAATCGAGAGTCGAGCTGAGAGAGTTGAGTCGAGACAGAGTTGCCGAGTTGTTATGAGTTGTAAACTATTAGTTGTGAGTTATTAATTATCAATCTAATTGTCTTAGTTATATCGTATTACTACATTAAGTTCACGTTAAATAACCATCGTTTCCTGTTTAATCCACTGTAAGTAGATCAATCTATCAATAAATTTATCATATAGAATAGAAATCTTTGGAAATTCTAATTTCTAATATTTCTGAATAAATAATCCTATACTATTAATTTACAATATTTAAAACATTAATTTATAACATTTAAACCATTAATTTGTAACATAATTTATAACATTTAAACTATTAACCCTTTGCGGACGGGAAAGGTATTGGCGCGTGCAGTTGAAAATATATACACGTTGAACGTTTGCGTTATTCATTGTCGAGGTTTATTATTATTTTCATCAATATTTAATTCATCATCATTGTCACTATTATTAGAAAGATTGAAACACCTGAGCCGATTCATTATCGAACGGTGTTCGTTTCCACTGTCTGAAGCATTGTCGTCGTCTTCTATCTTGTCAGGTTCAAAATAATGTTCGTCACCACTATTATTACTATCGAACATGTTCTTTCTGAAACGTTTAGGCATCGTGTATAAGGTATTATAAAAAATATATAAAAAGCTTTCTGATTCATCTGGTAATGCCATTGAAAGATTGAAATTTGTTGTGACTCGACTATCATCCTGCATCGCAAGTTTACGTTAAACGGAAGATAAGATTTTTGAAGATCTAAAATCTTCATAACATAATACTGTTTAGTTTATTATACCCGTGTCCAAATACGCATAAAATTATCGCTCGGAAAAATAGAAGTAACGCCAGCCATTTCTAAATAACTGTCCGGAACTGTGAACAGATTCGGGCAGCTATATGTCGACACGCGTCCGCAACGGTAAAAATACTTGGGCGGCTATTTGCCGACACTCGTCCGCAAAAGGTTAATTTAAAACATTTGGAACATTAATTTATAACTTTTAAACTACCCTTTGCACTCGACCGCCTTTTCGGTTGGGCGTAGCAGCAGCTCGAGACGATTTTGCGCGTATATGACGAGTGTATTGTAGGTAATATAAAATGATTTTATATAAAAATTAATTTAAAAAGACATTATATTTTAATAATCCATATATATTTACATCTTTGAACATATAATTTTTTAATTTTCTTTTGTATCTTTTTTTACGATAATTTATAAAACATCTGCCAAGATACATCCTTGGCTTGTCGGGACAAGTATCATAATAATAAGTTGTTTCGTGCTTTGTTTCGGTAAGAACACATATAACAATACTTTTTTGTTCTTGTTAAAATTACATGGAGCTTTCCATTTAACCGAATTTCATCACAATTAGTAGTCGATGTCGAAGCTCGATCTCGTGGTTGTCGAATATCTCCTCTTAACTGGTCTATTAAAGCTTTTGTAAATCGCAGGTGGTTAAATGACTTTTCGTTTTTTTGTTTTTTTTACAGAATATGTGAATTAATTAAACAAATTTCCAAATCCATTTTTTTAGACATTTTTACAACATTTAAGCCATTAATGTTCCTTTAAGCTCTTTATTTACAACATTTAAGCATTTAATTTATAACGTTTCACCTATCGATTTAAAGCATTTAAAATATTAATTTACACCATTTAAATTACTACGTTTGAGCTGTTAATTTAGAGCCTTTGAATCATTAATTTATAACATTTACGCTATTTATTTGTAACATTTAAACCATTTATTTACGACATTTAAAAGGTACATTTGTGATATTTGCAAATCGTTTCTGTTTGATCGACCGTTGGCATCTTGTCACGTGTATACCAACAGGTATGCAAGGAACACATTTACCCTCGTGCGATGTCAGTTGTGTTTCAACCACCGTACAATGCAGATCGAAGAATTTAACGTTTACGAATTAAGTTATTGATTTACGACATTTAAAACATTAGTTTATAACATTTTAAACTGCTAATTGGTAACATTTGGAACATCAATTTATGACACTTAAGCTATTAATTTGTCGCATTTAAAATATTAATTTACACCATTTAAAACATTAAATTACAACGTTGGAGCTGTTAATTTCGGGCCTTGGAATCATTATTTATAACATTTACGCTATTTATTTGTAACATTTAAACCATTTATTTACGACATTTAAAAGGTACATTTGTGATATCTGCAAACCGTTTCTGTTTGATCGGCCGTTGGCATCTTGTCACGTGTATACCAACATGTATGCAAGGAACACATTTACCCTCGTGCGAGGTCATTTGTGTTTCAACCACCGTACAATGCAGATCGAAGAACTAAACTTTTACGAATTAACTTATTAATTTATAACATTGCCGTTATTAATTTGTATCATTCAAGGTATTAATTTACAATGTTTAACTATTGTTTTCTTACAGTCTACTATTAATTTATAACCATTGAAGTTATTAATTTGTTACCTTTAAAGTATTAATTTACTACATTTGAAATATTAATTTATGCTTTTTAAAACATTAAATTACAACATTTGAACTATTAATATAAAGCATTTAAATCATTAATTTATACCATTTTAATTTATACCATTTATACCATTAAGATATTTGAAATATTGATTGGTAACTGTTAATCTATTAATTTGCAGACATTTTCGTATTCTAATAGCAAAACATATAATTGTTACAAACGATAGCATTGCATTCACGGTATTCGTAAGCATTTGTTCGTTATCAAGAAATATCTCACAATTTTCAAGTAATATTTTTTATACTTATTATATTATTATTATATATATATTTTCCAATTTCTTAACAATAATTTTTTAAGTGTAAAAAAATAGCAGTATTTGCTAAATAAACGCTCGATAGGAAAAAGAAGAAAATTGTCGAAACGACGTTTTGCTTCTTTTCCCCCCACCTCCGCCCCTAAACAGCTGTATTTTCAGGGAATATTTGTGACCGCGCGCAATGCGTTTGTAGAGTCAGTGTTTGCTACGCAATAATTTCTTTCCAATATTTTAAAATCACGATATTTTTGATTCATTTTGATCGAATAATCACACGCGAAAGTAATAAAATTTTATCAATTAAGTTTGTACACGATATTAGAGTCCTTGTTCGTCGATCATAATTTAAGCGGTCGCGGTAACGTAGTCTTTTATTTTTTTTATATATTTATTTTTTTGAATATTCGTTTTCGGTATTAGAGTCAGTGCCTCCCTCAAGAGGATAAAGCCTCTCCAGGAGGTCAAGAATGTAAGTAGTTTTATATATTGTATTTCAATTTGTTCTATTTATTACATTTTGTTTGAAATATTGTTAATTATAAAATAGAAATGATTGATAATTTGGAAAGTTGTAAATGTCCTTTTTAATTGAAATAAAGTCTTAAAGTCTTAATATTAAAATACAATAAAACTATCTGATACGCATAAAAAATCACTGAATGTTTTGTTCTCAAATTTTTATATTAGAGTTCCAATTTACATACTTATTAGAGTTTAGTCTTTATTATTGCTTAAGTTCCATGTTTGTTATAATGTATTAACGATATTAATGATATTTTATGTCTTGTTATAGACATATCACAGCTTCAACTTCTTTGTCTTCTTTGGGAATGCTCCAATGGTGATTCAAAAGCCAAAAATGTAAGTAATTTTACACATCGTACTTCAATTATGCATATTCTGTATATTTTTCTTTGATCACTATCAATTAAGAAACGCAATTCGATTGAAAATTTACCGGTTAGCATTTTCTGAGGTTATTCTTTCATTGAAATAAAATATGTATTAAAGTCTTAATACCGAATTATGAAACAAATAACTAACATATTTTAGAAATCATTAGATTCTTAATTTTTAGATTTTAAACTTTCATATTACTCTTATCAAAGTCTATTAGAATTTCAATCTTTATCATTACTAAAGTTAATAAAGTTAATAAACTTTCATTTTTCACTATCTCCAACTTTTCTAACAGTCAGCAATCACTCATCGTGTTTTGTTTTGTAACAGATTTTTCGCAACCTCCATTTCCACCATTGGCCTTTCAACGGTTCCTGACTGATGTTAGTCTCTCTGATGATATTCACTGTGATGGCGCAGCATCCATGGTAAGTCCTCTGTTTCTCCACTTCGAACGGTGAGTCGCATGCATTTCTGTTCCTCCGGTCACCCAATCATGTCGTAGGATGAAAGGTCCGAATCGGCACGGATGACTGGTTGTATTACGTAGAATTTTTTGCGAGCATAGTGACCGCGGGTATTTTTTATACCCGTGAGTAGTAACATTCTTTTTTTAAATTTATTAGTTTAGGATAGGTCTTCTTGCGTAGCGCGATTATAATAATTAGTCTTTTAATAATTAGTTTAAACATATACACTTTAGAACATATTCGTGTTATTTATAAACATGCATATTAACATTCCGTATGAATATTTGCAAATGGCAAATATGTACACGAATATACTTGTTTGACATAAATATACTTGATCTTAAACAATGAATTAATCGTGACAATATTGAGTCACATTCGTTTATTTCACTTTGGCTAGAATTTAAAATATGAGTTAAAATTCATTTCTTCCCGTACAAGAGTGTGTGAAATTTTACGTGCAAGAAGACACTTCGCGACAGGCAGATTTTTGAATCAAAGCAATAATTTTGAACACTGCTTCTGCACTTTCGAGTATATGCTTTGATAAAGAGATCGCCTGAGATTATTTCTTTCTTAGTAATATATTTAGAGTCAATTGTTCCATTTGATCGAGTCTCAGTCTTTTTCAATTAACGCTACCTTTTTTGCAATATTAAAATTTTGTTCTAATTTATTAAATTATTAAAGTAGAGTTACTTAGTTACTATTAAATCAATAAAGTAGATTTAATCAGAAACGATGTAGTAAAATATAAAATCAGAGAACGTTAGACCGTTAAATAAAAATTACACAAACTAATAATTTTTTTAGATCAGGATTTTCAGGTTTAACCCTTTCCGTGCCCATTGTCAGGACCTCATTCACGTGCCCAGGTGCTACTTGAATGGGAGAAAGACACTGGGCACGATGATCTAGAATTAAGTAATGTAATAATTTGTCAGCGATTGACGATGTGTTAGTGTACCGTGCACGACGTATTTTCCACGTTATGTGTGTGTGTTGTTAGGCCGTGGAGCTGCGTCGCTTTTTTTCATTCGTTAAAACATCAAATATTAAAAATGTCGAAACATATATCGATTCAATTTACGTCTCGATACAATCACAATTTGTGATAATATCGCCCACGCGATTAAGTGTAACCACGCTTTAAATGTTGCCGTAAATTATAATTATAATTCCAAGTTTACTTACATTTATTTTAACGATATCATTTCCTCAGACGTGTTTTATCACGTTTTACGCAATGGTCACTAGCCTTCGTCAGTCGATTTCAGGAAAACGGTACGTACCTTAGAGTGTGCATGGCGTGTGTTAAGCTCGGGTGTCGGAGGCGTCCCGGGACGTCCTCTCTAGTGTAGGACCTTTGCGCCCGAGCGTTTGTGTGAGAACCGTGGAGCGAGTGTGTTGGTGTGTCTGTTTTGCCATTTTTAAATATAGCACTAGGTAGGGTAGGTAGTATACTTTCTGGTATGTCTGTTAATTATAAGTAGGTAGGGCCGGGCAGGTTGTCATAGTCTCTGGTCGGGTAGGCGCCTTTTCCTGTGACCAACCTGTTTCTGGAAATCTAATTTGAAAAATCGACGGTGAAACTGGCACGTGTAGAGCATGCTCTTGTCTCTGGTTTTGCCTATCGATTTTTCGAATTTCGCGGTCGCGGTCGCGAGTGGGCTCGAAACGAACGTATATTGCTCGAGCACGCACATGCGAGTGGGCAACGATCACTGTCGTGATCATTGGTCAGTCCATGTGCACATCAATCAGCTTCCACGGTTTATATTATTATTTTACCTTTATAAGTTTTTTTTTGTTTGCGATTTAGAAGTCTCGAGCTTAGATTTAAGTTTCAGCGGGCATTGCGCCTGAAGAAAGAAGAGGCTATAAGCCGAAGAGGCCCGGCAAACTGCCACTCAAGAGGGCAACTACTGATGGCTCCCTATCCTCTGGGTCATCCAGAGCATGGGAAGTCATTATTGTTACTACTTTGTCACTATGCTCGATTTTAGTACTTGTAGTAGTAGTAGTAGCAGTAGTAGTAGTAGTAGTTTGCTTTTTTGACCGATGTATATATCGGTCCATCGTCCCATTGGGCAAATCGCGATTTTTCTTATTAGTGTTGCGACAAATTAATCACGGGTTGTATTAGAGTTGCGAAACAACATCGCGGCTTTTTATTAGCGTAGCGAGAAAATGATTACGGTTTGAATTAGAGTTGCGATAAAATGATAATCGCGTTTGCTTTACAGTAGCGAATTACGATATCGCGATTGTCTTTTGCAAATTTTATTAGAAATTTTTAGAATTTATCCTACTTTCTATTGCTTAAAATTAGATTATAAAAATGTTAATTTTCAATTAATTTTATAGTATTGCAAGTAGCAATATCAGAATATTTAAAGTAGCTTTTTCATATAGTAAATAGTAATTTTTATTTGAATTCACTATAAGAATTAGCGTTGCGATAATGAATGATCGCGTTTTGTTAAGTAGTGTTGCGTTTACAAAATGCCCAAACCCCCCGACTGCATTGGTCGGACACTGTTCCTGGATCACACGATACAGCTGCAAGAATTGTAGAAGTGTGATCGTTTATCGGCAACCTCCTAAACGGTTGCAATGCAATCTCTCGTATTAGTGTTGCGTATTGTTTAATTACGAGTGCGTAGATTTATATTTATTAGCGTTGCGTATCAAATTTCAGGAATTTTCAGAATTTTTTTTTTAAATGGTAGATTAATTGATATTGAAAATACCTATAAAGAAGCACTCTTCGCGTTTGATTTTGAGAATTTTCTGTTTCATTAATTCTAGTAGTAAAGTAGCGTTGCGAAACAAGAATATTCAGTTCCACTATCGGCTTGTTGTTCGGGTTCATATAGAGTGGAACACAATCGAATTGTAGTAGCCCTTCTGGCTACTGCTTTGTTTCTTTTTCAGCGCCCCTTATTAATGCGCCCTTTGTTGCTATGCCTCTTATTACTACGTTTATTACTGAAAATATTGCTATAAGACATATTCCTTTGTCAGCGTTAACGTTACCATGATTGCTAAAATACAGAACTTTATTACGAATGTATAATATATGTCGGAGATGAAAGAACACCGGAGCCTTTGGAATTTTGGATAATCCCGCAACATTGTAACCTAGAGTCTACTATAGCTGTAATTAAACAATTGTAGTTATTCAATCCGATTGTAATTATTCGAGAGTTGTGATAATGAGCTTGGGCTTGAGGCGACAGCCAGTCGCCGAACGTAGCCGCGGTCACGGGATGAACGCCTTGTCTAACAAAGGCATGGAATAATTCTATAGCTCTCCTTAAAAAGGAAATAGTTGTAACACTCGACAGTAAACATTCCAACGGTCTCTGTCCCGTAGCTCGCCACACGCAGACCCTATTCTTCGAGTAAGATGATTGCCAGATGTCGATGCGTCTCCGCAGTACATGTTCAGCTAGCCCGAGGGCTCGTTATAAATCTTAAGATTTAGCCAATTAAAGTCCTTCAAACAGACAAACAGTCTTTGTCCCAACTACGGGAAAATAGGGGAGACCTATTTTTCAACGAGCGGCGTCTCCCACTAGCAACTTCCCTCGAGGGCGGCTAGCATCTTTTTCTAACCACCGATATGGAGATTGACCAATTAGCAACAACGCCAATTTCCCTTACTTTCTGAACGAAGGCTTTTCTCGACGAATCCGATGATCTCGTGTCCTTAGACACACCCCATTATAGTTTTCCTCTGTGGCATCATCGGGACGGGAAATTCATTCTCGCTCGCGATCTCATCGATGAAAAGTAGTAACCCTTTACGACCAGTGAATATTACGCGTCCGACTTAGATTTTGTGAGCACGTTCATCTATCATCCCGTCGACCGCGGATTCGTTATTGAATCTAGGATCATTGTCATTAGTTTCTCGAGTACCTAACTACCACGGTTACTTGTCCGGTTCTATAATAATCGTATTTGCACTAGTCAATGTCTTCTCTATTGCATAACGACAACGTGTAACCCAAACGAAGATTCGTTTCACGCCCCTAACCCTAATTCTAATGTAAACCCGACATATATATACACAGAAGACGAACAAGTAATTTTTGGGGAGCAGAGACTGGTACGGGTTCTCGAGATGGCCGAGAGGTCCGAGAAACTCCGATGGATCTGATGTTCGCCTATAGCCGGACACACGTTGTGCGGTGCGGAGAATTTCGGAGAAGTTGGCAGGCTCGTACCGGTCGAAGACCACTCGCCTCACCTTCTCGTCGGGGCTCCCTGTCACCCCGTACCTCGATCTTTCTCTCTTTTTCTTTCGAGGATGCCTGGTACGGGGTGCGAAAGAGCGAGTGGCACCAGGACTGGACTCGACGGTGACAACCTTGGCAACCAACAATATTGTAAAAATAACAGCGATGAAAATGGACAACAAAAAGAAGAAAACAGTTTACGGTGCAGGGGAGGGAGACCCCAGTACCGGCGCAGCCGCGAGTCGTCAAGCGGGCTCCGCTGCGTCGTCATCAAGCAACCGCGGCCGTTCGGGGGTGGACCGTCAGGCCTCCGTTCGTGTACATGCGTCTGGCGTGGAAGCGAAGGAGAAACATGTGCATGTGAACGTTACGAAAAGTAACGTGAGAAGAAGTGGACGAAGGATCAAAAAGGATTCCGATGTGACGACCGTCAGCGACTCGGGGTCCATCGCCGTCCACGGCAGTGGTGGTGGTATCGGTGGACGGGCGAGATCCGACGACGAGATGTCGACCGGTTCCTCGACCTCGGCCTCCGCTGCTTCCTCGCTGGGTAAACGTCCCTACGAGAGAATTGCTGGGCCAAGCGTGTGCGGTACCGGTGGTATTAACAGCGGCGATGTAGGCGGTAATAGCGCCGTCCAAGGTGAACGCGAGGGGGACGAGAATCTGTTCGTCGAGATAACTCCCGCAAAGCGGAAGAGGAAGGGTACTGGAACCAGCACCACCGCCTCCGGTTCGGAACCATTGGCGTCGCTGTCGTATTTTAGCACGCTGATGATAGGATGGACGACTGCCGACCTTGGAGTGGAAATAATGCGGGAGATGGAGGAGGTCGAAAGGATCGCCTCCACCTCCAAGAACTTAAAAGGTACGTTCGTGAGGAGGCTGAGGCTGGCGTCGCGAAAAACGAGAGCCGCCGGCGCTGAGCTCCAACAGCGCACAGTTGTCCCATCGTCATCTTTGGCGATAGCAACAACATCGTCTTTGACATCGAGAACCACGACCGGCTTCAACCTCCGCCGACACCGCCGCCGTGACGATGGCGAGCGTGACGACGACGGGATGGATGTAATATCGGTGGAAGATGATGAGGAGGATGACGAGGAAAGGAAAATTAGAGGAGAAGAACGCGGAGAAGGCGCGCGCAGGAGGGAGAGAATGCGCTTCCTGGAGATTGAGGTCAGCCGCCTCCAAGAGACGGTGGAGCGGATGAACAAGGAGAAGGAGAGTAGAGAGAGAGATGATATGGAGAGAATGACGAGGATGTTGAGATCCTCGTCGATCGAAAGAGGAATAGGAGGACGGACGACGGTGGGACCAAAGATTTCTACGGTGGAAAAAGCGAGGGGAGCCGGTGCCCCTGAGAGCGTTATGGGCCCCCCTCCCCCACTGCCGCCCCTGTCTACTCGGTCGGTGTCGAGCCGTCTCCACCGTGCTGCTGAGATGAGGAGCGAGGCTAGCGATGTTATTGAACATCAGATAAGAAACGAAGGAGGCAGAGGTGAAAGTGGAGGAAATGAGAACAGATCCGGTGGTTCAGGGTCTCGGGATCCATTGGAGGATCCCAAGGCCCTGTTATTCCGTGAGATCGAGGAAGTGCGGCAGAAGCTGCCGTCGCAGCTGTCGCCAAATAATTCCTACAGTTATTCCCACCGTAATAATTATTACTATCGGATGGGACCTCCGGAAACGAGCGCCCTCCCCATCGCGAAAAAATCTAACATGCGGTCGAGGGGGGACATGTCGCCGCCAATGGCTGAATCGTTGACCAACGGGATGGAATTTCTCTCCACCGTCGTCTCGAGAGGTGTTAGTAGAGACAGAAGGAGCAGGGGAAAGAGAGGAAATAGCAGGTTGGAGGCTCGTTCTCTTCCAATGGTAGCTGCGCCTACCAGCGGTAGCGATGGTAAAAGTATGACAATGATAGGAAGAAGAAGAAACAGCAATAGAGAATGCCCGTCTTCGTTGCTCTCGTCGTTGTCACGAGCGAGATATTCGATGCTTGGAGATCGCAACGACGGTGACACTCATGACACGAGAAGAGAGTCCGGTGTCTCGACGAGATCTGTCACATTTGCCGAAATGGCCGCCCGATCCCCTGTGACCGCGACGCAAGAGAAATTCAATGTCGGCGGTGAAAGGGGAGGAGGAGACAGCGAGAGCTATGGAATTTGGACAAGGGTAAGGAGGATGAAAGGAACAGGAGGAGTAAGGAAACAGATAAATACAGGACGAGGTGCGAGGGATTCTGGGCAGTTTGCTCTGAACCTGAGGTCGCGCACTGCCGCGTGCTCCATGAAAACTGAGTCTATGCTCCCCAAGATTCCCCGGTTCACCGCCGTGATGCTCACCATTCTGGAAGGTTCAAGAGTTACGTACGATGAAGCGATGTCGAGGGTCCGTCGAGAAATAGAACTCTCCGACCTCGGCATCGCCGAAGTGCGGCCTAGGAGGGCAGTCACTGGAGCCCTGATTCTCGAGATCGCCAGCGACGAGGGGGGTCGTAAAGCCTCGCTCCTCGCCGAACGCATGGCGGATATCCTTCAGGGTATTCCTGTCAGGATCTCCGTGCCGCAAAAAACGGCCGAAATGAGGGTGACCGGATTGGACGACTCGGTCACTCCCGACGAAGTGGTGGCCGCCGTTGCCAAGGCTGGCGGCTGTCGTATCGACGAGGTCACTGTAGGCGAGCTACACAGAGCCCCACGGGGTCTCACTTCGGTGTGGCTTCGTTGCCCATTGAAAGCGGCCAGAAAGATCAGCGCCTCTGGGGATGGTACGAGCGACGACAACGAAGGCACGAGGAAGATAGTGGTGGGCTGGTCCGCGGCGAGGATTCGTCCTCTTCCGACACGTCAACTCCATTGTTTCAGATGTCTGGAGCCGCATCACGTACGTCGGCATTGCGCGTCGACGGCCGACCGTTCCGACCGATGCTACCGGTGCGGAGAACCAGGGCATCGAGCCAGAGGCTGTTCCTCGCGGGTTCCGCGATGTCCGTTGTGCGCAGACCTCGGGGTGCCCGCGACGCATCGGTTGGGGTCGCCGGCGTGCAAGCCGCCGGTTCGCCGGAGGAAAGGAATGAAACCGGACGGGAGGATCGAAGCCGGCAACGGATGTGACACGATGACCGCCGTCGCACCAAGAGACACCGTCGTGGAGGCATCTCCCTCCCCATCGGCCGGCCCCGCGGAGGCAACTGTCAACAGCAGAGGAAGAGAAGGAGGAAGAAATGAGAAAGTGGACGAAGAGGAGGTCGGCCTGGCTGATCGCGAGGGGAGCGGCTTGGAGGAGGCCGCGGACGGCGAGCCTTCGTGCGCGTAAAACTTCTTCAGACTAACTTGAACCGTTCCCGCCGGGCTCAGGACTTGATGTTTCAGATCCTGGCGGAGCGGCGCGTCGGCTTGGCGGTGGCGGCGGAGCCGTACCGCGTACAAGATACGTCTTGCGGTGCGGAAGATCTGAGTGGCACAGTCGCCGTTTTCTGGAACGGGACGGCGGGAGGACACGCATGCTCGGTTATCGAGCGCGGGCGTGGCTTCGTGGCGGTGAGGTGGGGCGACCTGGCCGTGGTGGCCGTTTACGTGTCCCCCAATATCCGTCGAGCGGATTACTACTCCTTCTTGGACGGATTAGCGGCCTGCGTGATTCGTCTGCGCGGCGTTCCGTCCTTGGTTCTCGGGGATTTCAATGCTCACGCGACGACGTGGGGTTCCCGAACGACTAATTGGAGGGGGCGTGCCGTGCTTGGATGGGCAGGCGCGCTCGACCTCCGGCTCTTGAACAGGGGGTCGTCCAGCACGTGCGTGGCGTGGCGGGGCGAGTCCATCGTGGATCTCACGTGGGCGAGCCCCGCCGCTGTTGTGCGTGTTTCGCGGTGGGAGGTGTCTCGGGAGGAGACTCTCTCGGACCACCTTTACATATTGATGGACGTGGCGGTTGGTGGTGTTGGAGACGATTGCCCATTCAGAGCGCGGGGACGCTGTCGCTCATCGCGTACGCGGACGATCTTCCCGCGGTGGGGGTCTGCCCGCCGCGACGATGATCTTATGGCGGCGGCAGCGTCGGCCGTCGCCATGAACGAGAAAGGGTTTGCTGCAGACGAAGAGGATGTGGAGGCTGAGGCGATCCGACTTCGGCGAGACTTGCGCGCGATCTGCAATGCGTGCATGCCGCGGGTTGAGTTCTACCACCGTCACGCCGGCGGTGTGTATTGGTGGAACACGGAGATAGCGCGTCTACGGCAAGTGTGCATCCGTTGCCGGCGCCGGTATACACGAGCACGCCGTAGAAAACGGGGCGATGCGAAGTTGCTGGCTCGTCTGTATGGTGCCTACCGCGAAGCGCGAAGGTCCCTACAGCGGGCCGTTGGGGACGCGAAAGGGCGGGCTTGGAACGAGCTTCTGGCTACCCTTGATTCCGATCCCTGGGGGCACCCCTACAGGACGGTCATGAACAAACTGCGTCCGTGGGCGCCCCCGGTAACGGAGTGCATGGAACCCCGGTTTCTGGAAGGGGTCGTCGGCACTCTTTTTCCGGACACAGAAGAGGACATAGATGAAAATATCAACACCATTCTAACAAGAGAGGTGGACACCGCGGAAGAGGGAGACACCGCGGAAGAGGGCGACACCGCGGAAGAGGGAGACACCGCGGAAGAGGGAGACACCGCGGAAGAGGGAGACACCGCGGAAGAGGGAGACACCGCGGAAGAGGGAGACACCGCGGAAGAGGGAGACACCGCGGAAGAGGGAGACACCGCGGAAGAGGAGGAATCATTGCGCCCTCCGGAGGATTGGTGTCCGGAGCTAGGAGTATCCGAAGAGGAGTTGGCCGAAGCCGTTGGGAGGATTGACGTCGGGAAAGCTCCTGGTCCCGACGGAGTCCCGGCCCGTCTGTGGAAGGACATCGCCAGGGTATTGGCCCCAAGGCTGCGGCGCTTGTACGACCGCTGCCTGGCTCGGGGCGAATTCCCCCGCTTGTGGAAGGAAGGACGGATGGTCCTATTACCGAAGCCGGGTCGGCCGTCGAGCTCTGCGTCCGCCTTTCGGCCGGTGTGTCTTTTGGACGAGGCGGGCAAATTGCTGGAGCGGATCGTGGCGGTCCGCCTCGAGTCGCACTTGTCGCGATGTACGCCAGGACTGCGCGAAGGACAGTTCGGGTTCCGCAGGGGACGGTCTACGATCGACGCGATAACTCGCGTCCGTTCCCTGGTGTTGGATGCTGAGCGGCGGGGCTGGGTGGCGTTGGCCGTGTCCCTGGACGTGCTCAACGCCTTCAACAGCCTTCCCTGGAACAGGATTGGCGAGGCCCTGAAATATCATCGGGTGCCCGCCTATTTGCGGGGCATAGTTCGGGCGTTTCTCCGGGACCGAAGTATCGTCTGCGCTGGCCCTGGTGGTCGGATGATTCGGAAGGCTGTGCGTCGCGGAGTCCCGCAGGGGTCGGTCTTAGGACCGTTACTGTGGGTTCTCGCGTATGACGCGGTACTTCGGGCGCCGATGCCCCCCGAGTCAGCGCTGACGTGCTACGCTGACGACACGTTGGTGCTGGTGTGGGGCTCGGCGTGGGGTAGGACCGTCCGTCTGGCGGAGTTAGCGGTGGCCTGCGTCGTTGCCGCCATCAGGGATTTGGGGCTGGAGGTATCCCCGGAAAAGTCAAAAGCCATGTGGTTGTGCAAGAGGGCCGATCACGGGACGCCTCCGGCGGGTTACCGGCTGCGGTTGGGAGGGGTCGACGTCGAGGTGGGTACCCGGATGAAGTATCTTGGTCTAACGCTCGACAGTCATTGGACTTTCAGCGATCACTTTGAGCGTCTGGTACCGTCCGCCGAGGCTACAGCTAACGCCCTGGGGCGTCTGTTGCCTCGGCTCGGCGGACCGGGCGTCGGGGTGCGCCGGCTGTACGCCGGGGTGGTGCGATCGAGGCTTCTGTACGGTGCTCCGATCTGGGCGGCGAGCCTGTTGGCCAATCGTCGCAGTCTCCGGCTGGTCAGGAGACTGCATCGTACGGTGGCCCTTAGGACGGTGAGGGCGTATCGCACAGTCTCGGCTACGGCGGCGTCCTTGCTCGCGGGGTTCCCCCCGTTCGAGTTGGAGGCCCTACGGTCTCGGGAGATCTATCGACAGACGCGAGCACCATCGGGCGGGGTGGACGAGGCGGCACGCGATGACGCTGTGGTGCGGGCTCGACGAATTCTATTGGATTCGTGGCGGGCCAGTCTCGCAACGGGAACCGGCGCGCCCGGCCTCCGGGTCGTCGAGGCCGTCCTACCAAACTGGAACGATTGGTTGGACGGCGGTGCGCCCCCCCTGACCTATAGGGTAACGCAGGTACTTACCGGGCATGGATGCTTCGGTGAATACCTGCACAGGATAGGACGGGAGGCGACCGCGCGTTGCCAACATTGCAACGAGGGCGTGGACTCGGCGCAACACACGTTGGAGCACTGTCCGGCGTGGGCGTTGCCTCGCCGCGCCCTCGTTGCTGAGATAGGAGGAGACCTCTCCCCGCCGGCGGTGTTCGGTGCGCTGCTGGCGAACGAGAGGAGTCGGAAGGCGGTCACCACATTCTGCGAGCAGGTGATGCTGCGGAAGGAGGCGGCGGAGCGCGAGAGAGAACGGGATTCCCATCCCGAAAGGATAGGCGGACGGCGGCGGGGTGGGGGGCGTGGGCACGCCACTTCCAAGCGAGCTCGGACCGCTTCGCCGTCAGGTGGGTCTTAGGCGTCGGCCGCTTCGGCGCCACGGTGCCGCTAAATCGCCTGGTCGGGGAACCAGGAGGTCTTGCACGGCGGCCCGTCGGGGGTGGCGCGATGCGCGGTGGCCGCGCATCGCGCCGTTAGTTAGACTCGCATAACTCGAGGTGAACTCGGCGCGGAGGGGGCTCGTGATGACATGCTAATGAGCGTTTCTAGGGTCCTTTCCGCCATGCGCCAAGGACGGCCACCGTGGAGGTTTTAGCCGGTACGAATCCGGCACTACCCGGCGCCCTCTCCCCGGAGGGCGCGGGGCGCCTATGAAGGTTTCCTCCACGAAAAAAAAAAAAAAAAAAAAATATAAATTGTTGTATCCCAAAGGTGCTGGTGGTGACATTGTACTGTTCACGCCCATCAGTGCCATGTGCCAACTCCTCCTCCATGTCTGTGGGGCCTGGTAAACGCTGACTTGTCAGTGGCTAACTGAGGAATGGCTATCCCAAACACCTTTCCCGTGGACTTTATTACAATCCTTTCTTCAAGTTGTGATAGGCGGTTCCGGAGGAAGGTGCCGACTGCATAGGGATGGCGACGTGGCGTAAAAAGTCACCCTTCCCGAGGAAGAGAGCAGGCGTCATGGCGTAAACACCCACACGTCGCAGACCCGACCGAGTGTCGTGACGGGTTAACCCTTTCGTTACGGGCGGCTTCTCCTGCGTGACACGCCCGCTGAACGAGCTGCTGCACCAAAAAGACAAAATTTTCCTCGAAACAGAGTATTTGTAACTTCTTAACACACTTACTTTTAATTGAAATTTGGGTAGGCCTACTTGTTGGGGGGGGGGGGTAGGATCATCTCCCCTATCGCCACAGTTGGCTAGTTTAGTTAGTTCATAGGATAGGCTCAACGAGAAGACGCGGTGAGTGCACCGGAAATAATTTCCAAGAGGTCTCGGGGCACTGCTGCCAAACGTGTCGGTAGGATCGACACCGTGGAGGTTTCGTCAGTAGGAGTCTGGCACTACTCCACTAATTCTCCAGAATGCAGCGGAGTGGCCATGAGGATTTCTCCAAGTAGAAAAAAAAAAGAAAGAAGGTGTTGAAGTATGTAAATAGGTGATATATTGTATTTCAATTCTTTAAATTCTGTTTGAATTATTGTTAATTACAATCACAATTTCTGATAATGCACACGATAAGTGTAACCACGCTCATAATCGTTATTGCTGTCAATTACAATTATAATTCCAAGTTCACTTACATTCATTTTAACGATATCATTTCTTCAGACGTGTTTTATCATGTTTTACGCAGTGGTCAGTAGTGTTTGTCAGTGGATTTCAGGAAAAAGGTACGTACCTTAGAGCATGCATGTTGTGTGTTAAGTTCGCGTGTTGGAGGCGTTCCGTGACGCCCTCTATAGTGTAGGTCCTTTGCACTTGAGCGTTTGTGTTAGAACCGTGGAGCGAGTATGTCAACGTGTCTGTTTTTCTATTTTTTAAATATAGCGCTAGGTAGGATAGGTAGTATACTTTCTGGTCTGTCTGTTCATTAATTATAAGTCGGTAGGGCCGGGCAGGTTGGCACAGTCTCTGGTCGCGTAGGCGCGTTTTTGTGTGATCAACCTGTTTCTGGAAATTTAATTTGAAAAATCGTAGGTGAAACTGGCACGAGTAGAGCATGCTCCCGTCCCAGGTTTTTCCTTTCGATTTATCGAATTTCATGGTCGTGGTCTTGAGTAAGCTCGAAACGAATGTTTATTGCTAGAGCACGCACATAATCGCACGATGATGGTAAAAATCTATGCATAATGGAAATGTACGTACAACAGACACTCACGGGAAAAACCAACGAGACTAATAATAAAATCAATGAATTAGAAAAAAAGGAGCTATAGGCAGATATCTTATAATATACAGTGGCATAATCTGCAATTTATTATAAATAATTGATCCGAGCAGAATTTATTGCAAAAGAAGGTTGCTAAATATGATAGACATTGTCGAATACTAATCGAATAAAATTATTTAGTTAATTTTTATAGAATGTGATACTTCGTTAAGGAATCAAGAAGTTTCTCGCTAATAGCCTAATAGATCCATCGATAGATCAAACGAAGAAATACGTAACCGCAATTACAGCCAATTAGTTCTTACTATTCGCTACATAATTAATATTTGTGTCACGTACAGCGATGCAGGTGGTATTGAAGAAATAAAGCCATTTCATGTTACAACTATAGCGGGTAAATTTACTCGTTTAACTTGAGAGGAATTAATAAAGGACCTGACTTTTAAGTTAGCATTAAGTAAGAATTTTAAATATTTCAAACAGAGATGTAGGTGTTATTCAAGAAAAAAGAATGTTTTATTTTTTAATTAGCACGAGTAAATGAATGAATATCGATAATATAATATAACGCTAAATATGAATTTTATCTGTCTGATTATTTAATAGCTTAACTTACTTCACAGTAATGTCATCGATTGCCGCTAGGCTGCTTTCCCTTTTTGTTCAAACTAATTGATAGTCGAAAACTAGTATTAAAGAAGTGTGAATTTAGTCTTAGTTTGCAGAAACTATTAAAATGATAAAAATGGATATCGTATTAAATCTTTAAAGATGCCAATTTACGATAAAAATTAAGAAATCGTCCAATTTGATTTTGTTATAATGGAAAAACCGTCTCCTGCTATGTGAAAATATCGTTACCGTTTGATTAACAAACCGGCATCTTGTCAAGGTATATAAGGAACACGGAAGTCGCGCGCGAGCTCTTTTGTGCCTGAAATTCCGGAGAGTGAACATCGAAGAAGAATTTAAATATAAGGTAAATAAAACAAAAAATATCAAATAACAACATTGCAACTAGCAATTTACACCGTCTAAACCATTAATTTATAACACTTAAGTTATTAATTTATAACATTTAAACCATTAATTTATAACACTCAAGTTATTAATTTATAACATTTAAGCTATTAATTTATAACGTCTAGGCCATTAATTTACAACATTTAAACTGTTATTGTAGACATTTATGCTATTAATTTATAACATTTAAGCTATTAATTTTTAACGTGTAGGCCATTAATTTCTAACTTTTAAGCTATTAATCTACAACATCCAAGCTACTAATTTACAACATTTAAACTATTAATTTATAACATTTAAGCTATTAATTTATAACATTTAAGCCATTAATTTACAACATTTAAACTGTTATTGTATACATTTATGCTATTAATTTATAGCATTTAAGATAATAATTTATAACATTTAAGCCATTAATTTGTAACTTTTAAACTATTAATTTATAACATTTAAGCTATTAATTTACAACATTTAAACTATTAATTTATAACATTTAAGCTATTAATTTGTAACGTCTAGGCCATTAATTTACAACATTTAAACTGATATTGTATACATTTATGCTATTAATTTATAGCATTTAAGATAATAATTTATAACATTTAAGCCATTAATTTGTAACTTTTAAACTATTAATTTATAACACTTAAGATATTAATTTACAACATTTAAACTATTAACTTAGAACATTTATGCTATTAATTCATAACATTTAAGCTATTAATTTATAAGATTTAAGCCATTAATTTGTAACGTTTAAACTATTAATTTATAATATTTAAGCTATTAATTTACAACATTTAAACTATTAATTTGTAACATTTAAGTTATTAATTTATAACATTTAAGCCATTAATTTGTAACTATTAAACTATTAATTCATAACACTTAAGATATTAATTTACAACATTTAAACTATTAACTTAGAACATTTAAGCTATTAATTTATAACATTTAAGCCATTAATTTACAACATTTAAACTATTAATTTATAACATTTAAGCTATTAATTTGTAACGTCTAGGCCATTAATTTACAACATTTAAACTGTTTTTGTATACATTTATGCTATTAATTTATAACATTTAAGATATTAATTTATAACATTTAAGCCATTAATTTGTAAATTTTAAACTATTAATTTATAACATTTAAGCTATTAATTTACAGCATTTAAACTATTAATTTATAACATTTAAGCTATTAGTTTGTAACGTCTGGGCCATTAATTTACAACATTTAAACTGTTATTGTAGACATTTATGCTAGTAATTTATAACATTTAAGCTATTAATTTTTAACGTGTAGGCCAGTAATTTCTAACTTTTAAGCTATTAATCTACAACATCCAAGCTACTAATTTACAATATTTAAACTAATAATTTATAACATTTAAGCTATTAATTTTTAACGTGTAGGCCAGTAATTTCTAACTTTTAAGCTATTAATCTACAACATCCAAGCTACTAATTTACAATATTTAAACTAATAATTTATAACATTTCAGCTATTAATTTATAACATTTAAGCCATTAATTTACAACATTTAAACTGTTATTGTATACATTTATGCTATTAATTTATAACATTTAAGATATTAATTTATAACATTTAAGCCATTAATTTGTAACTTTTAAACTATTAATTTATAACATTTAAGCTATTAATTTACAGCATCTAAACTATTAATTTATAACATTTAAGCTATTAATTTGTAACGTCTAGGCCATTAATTTACAATATTTAAACTGTTATTGTAGACATTTATGCTAGTAATTTATAACATTTAAGATATTAATTTATAACATTTAAGCCATTATTTTGTAACGTTTAAACTATTAATTTATAACATTTAAGCTATTAATTTACAACATTTAAACTATTAATTTGTAACATTTAAGTTATTAATTTATAACATTTAAGCCATTAATTTGTAACTATTAAACTATTAATTCATAACACTTAAGATATTAATTTACAACATTTAAACTATTAACTTAGAACATTTAAGCTATTAATTTATAACATTTAAGCCATTAATTTACAACATTTAAACTATTAATTTATAACATTTAAGCTATTAATTTATAACATTTAAGCCATTAATTTACAACATTTAAACTGTTATTGTATACATTTATGCTATTAATTTATAACATTTAAGATAATAATTTATAACATTTAAGCCATTAATTTGTAACTTTTAAACTATTAATTTATAACATTTAAGCTATTAATTTACAACATTTAAACTATTAATTTATAACATTTAAGCTATTAGTTTGTAACGTCTAGGCCATTAATTTACAACATTTAAACTGTTATTGTAGACATTTATGCTAGTAATTTATAACATTTAAGCTATTAATTTTTAACGTGTAGGCCAGTAATTTCTAACTTTTAAGCTATTAATCTACAACATCCAAGCTACTAATTTACAATATTTAAACTAATAATTTATAACATTTCAGCTAATAATTTATAACATTTAAGCCATTAATTTACATCATTTAAACTGTTATTGTATACATTTATGCTATTAATTTATAACATTTAAGCTATTAATTTGCAACATTTAAACCATTAATTTATATCATCTGATCCATCAATTTATAACATTTGAGCCATTAATCTAAAACAATTACTCCATTAATACCTAACAGTTATACCAATAATCTATAACCACATTCTCCCATTAATTCAAAGTAGTTATGCTCTTAATTTATAGCAGTTGTACCGTTAATCTGTTGTAGCTCTGCATTCATTGATTTAAATCAATACCATCAATTCGTAGTGAGTGAATTAATGATTTATTTTGTTTCATTTTATTAACGAAATCTATCAAGTCTTTGAAGTACTATTTTATTTCTATGTAGCATTATTTTTTAATTTTCAATACAGTATTTAATTTCTCATTTCACTATTTCGTAGAAAACCTGTCTTAACACAGAGTGTAATCTTAAGATGTAGTTTTCCATGTCTGCTCGAAACTAAGGAAACAACACCATACTCATGGAATCAAGGAAGCGAGTGCAATTTAACCGAAGACAACCACATCTTCTCTGTAGCTGGACATAAGTCAGAGGACATTTCAAATCATGTTGTTGTTTTGCCTCGGAGTATCAAGACCGTTAGATTGCAAGTAATATAAGAACAAATAAACTCCGGGCAAAACAATATTGCCGCTACAATGTCGCTTTATTATAAAATAATTTTACATCTCTGCTTCCAATGCTTAAAAACTGTTTATGTAAATGGGACCCGAGCGTAGTTACCTCCTCGTGGTGGGTCCCGGTAATTGGTATCGTTTCCCAAATAATAATACACCAAGTACTATTTTGAATATTAGTATTATTATTTGAGAAG
Source organism: Bombus huntii (assembly GCF_024542735.1). Classification (NCBI taxonomy): domain Eukaryota; kingdom Metazoa; phylum Arthropoda; class Insecta; order Hymenoptera; family Apidae; genus Bombus; species Bombus huntii. The sequence continues at coordinate 5,332,599 of NC_066254.1, forward strand.
CGATATCAAGCTAAAAACTACTTCAATATAGTCTGGTCTTGATCATCCAAAATAGTTTTGGTGATCTAGACCGGACTAAGACCCCCCCGCGGGGGCGCCGTTGGACATCGTGGGACATCGCGGGACACCGTGGGACATCGCGGGACACCGTGGGATGCGAGCGTTTTAGTCTTAATTAATCTTAAGATAGATACCTATGTTATGTGCATTGTAAGCTCATTCGGTACGAAGATACTTATCTATCTTGGAACGAAAAATAAAAATCTCGTCTCTCGTGATGCCCTCGGTTATCACATTGGAAAAATTGTTCCCACGATTTATCGGTTCACGGTCGCTCAGTTCTTTCAAACCGTAGCGTGACGTACTCGCTCGCGCGTATTCCGGGTACGTGCGGGTCAACGTGCACTGGGCAACTCTTTGGATTCGTAAGTCGCCCCAAGCACACCTCTGTCTTGATGACTACTCGACGACTGCTCGTCGTTTGCCTCGAATCACGGGAGTTGTCATCGCACCGGTGATACCTGCGATCCGCGATACTGTCCGATTGGTACTTCGGTACTCGGGCAGAGACCTGCATTTCACGTCCTCCGTAATCCTGTTCAAGTGACGAACCCGCGGGGGTGGACCCCACTGTTCAGTTGGGGCCTTGCCTTCGTAATCCTGTTCAGCGGTCCCTCCCCGGGCCTTCATTTGTTCAGTTGGAGTGTGTTAAATCGCAGGCCTATTTGCTGGATCGCTAGTATCATCGGTCGGTGCCATCGACCGTGATAAGATCCAGACGACGTGACAGGAATCGGGCGAAGGTCAATGCTTGGGCTTTCCGCTGAACCTTAGGGTTATCCGGTGCACGGGGGTACGTTATGTAGGTTTGTTAGTTCTTTCGAGAGATCGTGATTTCGTTCGTTCCGGGCGCGCTGCGGTTTTTCTTCCATCGTCTGATTGTTGGGGCTCCCTTTCCGTAGTAGCCTCATATTGTTTCTTTCGTTCCAAGTTAGACAAATGTGTCTTTGATACCGAATGCGGCCAGTAGGGTTGCGAATTATTGTACTGATCGATGTAATCGTTGTGTGGGAGATAGATGGTGTGTTGTGTATGCTGTCTTACGTTTGTAAAGATTCGTGTAACTGCTGCGTAGGAGATAGGTGTTTCGCGGTTAGGCTACGAAATAACTATCTCTTTACGCAGGCCCATGAAGTAGTGTCAGAACTCGACATTCTTGCCAGTAGGTTGAATGTCGAGACCGATGCATAATGTTGAATCACTCATGGGCGGGTCTCGTGCGTAGTCACCTCCTCGTGGTGAGACCTGGTAATTGGCATCGTTTTCCAAAAACAAATAAGCTGGTTTATCTTTGGAAAACGATACCAAGCCAAGAACTACGCAACAGTCCAGTTTGGATCACCAAAAGCCTCTAAGAGAATTCTGTTCAAACTAAGTGATAGTCGAAAACTAGTATTAAAGAAGTGTGAATTTAATCTTAGTTTGCAGAAACTATTAAAATGATGAAAATGGATATCGTATTAAATCTTTAAAGATGCCAATTTACGATAAAAACTAAGAAATCGTTCAATTTGATTTTGTTATAATGGAAACACCGTCCCCTGCTATGTGAAAATATCGTTACCGTTTGATTAACAAACCGGCATCTTGTCAAGGTATATAAGTAACACGGAATTCACGCGCGAGCTCTTTTGTACCTGAAATTCCGGAGAGTGAACATCGAAGAAGAATTTAAATATAAGGTAAATAAAACAAAAAATATCAAATAACAACATTGCAACTAGCAATTTACAACGTCTGAACCATTAATTTACAACACTTAAGTTATTAATTTATAACATTTAAGTCATTAATTTATAACATTTAAGAAATTAATTTATAACGCCAAAACTATTAATTTATAACATTTATGCTATTAAGTTATTACATTAAAGCTATTAATCTACAACATCCAAGCTACTAATTTACAATATTTAAACTATTAATTTATATCATTTAGGCTATTAATTTACAACATCTAAGCCATTAATTTACAACATTTAAACTGTGATTGTATACATTTATGCTATTAATTTATTACATTTAAGCTATTAATTAATAACACTTAAGCCATTAATTTGTAACTATTAAACTATTAATTTATAACATTTAAGATGTCAATTTACAACATTTAAATTATTAACTTATAATATTTAAGCTATTAATTTATAATATTTAAGCCATTAATTTACAACATTTAAACTATAAATTTATAACATTTAAGCTATTAATTTGAAACGTCTAGGCCATTAATTTACAACATTTAAACTGTTATTGTAGACATTTATTCTATTAATTTATAACATTTAAACTATTAATTTATAACATTTAAGCCATTAATTTGTAACTTTTAAACTATTAATTTAAAACATTTAAGCTATTAATTTACAACATTTAAACTATTAATTTATAACATTTAAGCTATTAATTTATAACGTCTAGGCCATTAATTTACAACATTTAAACTGTTATTGTATACATTTATGCTATTAATTTATAACATTTAAGCTATTAATTTGCAACATTTAAGCCATTAATTTGTAACTATTATACTATTAATTTATAACATTTAAGATATCAATTTACAACATTTAAATTATTAACTTATAACATTTAAGCTATTAATTTATAATATTTAAGCCATTAATTTACAAGATTTAAACTATTAATTTATAACATTTGAGCTATTAATTTGTAACGTCTAGGCCATTAGTTTACAACATTTAAACAGTTATTGTATACATTTATGCTATTAATTTATTACATTTAAGCTATTAATTAATAACACTTAAGCCATTAATTCGTAACTATTAAACTATTAATTTATAACATTTAAGATGTCAATTTACAACATTTAAATTATTAACTTATAATATTTAAGCTATTAATTTATAATATTTAAGCCATCAATTTACAACATTTAAACTATTAATTTATAACATTTAAGCTATTAATTTGAAACGTCTAGGCCATTAATTTACAACATTTAAACTGTTATTGTAGACATTTATGCTATTAATTTATAACATTTAAGCTATTAATTTTTAACGTGTAGGCCATTAATTTCTAACTTTTAAGCTATTAATCTACAACATCCAAGCTACTAATTTACAACATTTAAACTATTAATTTATAACATTTAAGCTATTAATTTATAACATTTAAGCCATTAATTTACAACATTTAAACTGTTATTGTATACATTTATGCTATTAATTTATAGCATTTAAGATAATAATTTATAACATTTAAGCCATTAATTTGTAACTTTTAAACTATTAATTTATAACATTTAAGCTATTAATTTACAACATTTAAACTATTAATTTATAACATTTAAGCTATTAATTTGTAACGTCTAGGCCATTAATTTACAACATTTAAACTGATATTGTATACATTTATGCTATTAATTTATAGCATTTAAGATAATAATTTATAACATTTAAGCCATTAATTTGTAACTTTTAAACTATTAATTTATAACACTTAAGATATTAATTTACAACATTTAAACTATTAACTTAGAACATTTATGCTATTAATTCATAACATTTAAGCTATTAATTTATAAGATTTAAGCCATTAATTTGTAACGTTTAAACTATTAATTTATAATATTTAAGCTATTAATTTACAACATTTAAACTATTAATTTGTAACATTTAAGTTATTAATTTATAACATTTAAGCCATTAATTTGTAACTATTAAACTATTAATTCATAACACTTAAGATATTAATTTACAACATTTAAACTATTAACTTAGAACATTTAAGCTATTAATTTATAACATTTAAGCCATTAATTTACAACATTTAAACTATTAATTTATAACATTTAAGCTATTAATTTGTAACGTCTAGGCCATTAATTTACAACATTTAAACTGTTTTTGTATACATTTATGCTATTAATTTATAACATTTAAGATATTAATTTATAACATTTAAGCCATTAATTTGTAAATTTTAAACTATTAATTTATAACATTTAAGCTATTAATTTACAGCATTTAAACTATTAATTTATAACATTTAAGCTATTAGTTTGTAACGTCTGGGCCATTAATTTACAACATTTAAACTGTTATTGTAGACATTTATGCTAGTAATTTATAACATTTAAGCTATTAATTTTTAACGTGTAGGCCAGTAATTTCTAACTTTTAAGCTATTAATCTACAACATCCAAGCTACTAATTTACAATATTTAAACTAATAATTTATAACATTTAAGCTATTAATTTTTAACGTGTAGGCCAGTAATTTCTAACTTTTAAGCTATTAATCTACAACATCCAAGCTACTAATTTACAATATTTAAACTAATAATTTATAACATTTCAGCTATTAATTTATAACATTTAAGCCATTAATTTACAACATTTAAACTGTTATTGTATACATTTATGCTATTAATTTATAACATTTAAGATATTAATTTATAACATTTAAGCCATTAATTTGTAACTTTTAAACTATTAATTTATAACATTTAAGCTATTAATTTACAGCATCTAAACTATTAATTTATAACATTTAAGCTATTAATTTGTAACGTCTAGGCCATTAATTTACAATATTTAAACTGTTATTGTAGACATTTATGCTAGTAATTTATAACATTTAAGATATTAATTTATAACATTTAAGCCATTATTTTGTAACGTTTAAACTATTAATTTATAACATTTAAGCTATTAATTTACAACATTTAAACTATTAATTTGTAACATTTAAGTTATTAATTTATAACATTTAAGCCATTAATTTGTAACTATTAAACTATTAATTCATAACACTTAAGATATTAATTTACAACATTTAAACTATTAACTTAGAACATTTAAGCTATTAATTTATAACATTTAAGCCATTAATTTACAACATTTAAACTATTAATTTATAACATTTAAGCTATTAATTTATAACATTTAAGCCATTAATTTGTAACTTTTAAACTATTAATTTATAACATTTAAGCTATTAATTTACAACATTTAAACTATTAATTTATAACATTTAAGCTATTAGTTTGTAACGTCTAGGCCATTAATTTACAACATTTAAACTGTTATTGTAGACATTTATGCTAGTAATTTATAACATTTAAGCTATTAATTTTTAACGTGTAGGCCAGTAATTTCTAACTTTTAAGCTATTAATCTACAACATCCAAGCTACTAATTTACAATATTTAAACTAATAATTTATAACATTTCAGCTAATAATTTATAACATTTAAGCCATTAATTTACATCATTTAAACTGTTATTGTATACATTTATGCTATTAATTTATAACATTTAAGCTATTAATTTGCAACATTTAAACCATTAATTTATATCATCTGATCCATCAATTTATAACATTTGAGCCATTAATCTAAAACAATTACTCCATTAATACCTAACAGTTATACCAATAATCTATAACCACATTCTCCCATTAATTCAAAGTAGTTATGCTCTTAATTTATAGCAGTTGTACCGTTAATCTGTTGTAGCTCTGCATTCATTGATTTAAATCAATACCATCAATTCGTAGTGAGTGAATTAATGATTTATTTTGTTTCATTTTATTAACGAAATCTATCAAGTCTTTGAAGTACTATTTTATTTCTATGTAGCATTATTTTTTAATTTTCAATACAGTATTTAATTTCTCATTTCACTATTTCGTAGAAAACCTGTCTTAACACAGAGTGTAATCTTAAGATGTAGTTTTCCATGTCTGCTCGAAACTAAGGAAACAACACCATACTCATGGAATCAAGGAAGCGAGTGCAATTTAACCGAAGACAACCACATCTTCTCTGTAGCTGGACATAAGTCAGAGGACATTTCAAATCATGTTGTTGTTTTGCCTCGGAGTATCAAGACCGTTAGATTGCAAGTAATATAAGAACAAATAAACTCCGGGCAAAACAATATTGCCGCTACAATGTCGCTTTATTATAAAATAATTTTACATCTCTGCTTCCAATGCTTAAAAACTGTTTATGTAAATGGGACCCGAGCGTAGTTACCTCCTCGTGGTGGGTCCCGGTAATTGGTATCGTTTCCCAAATAATAATACACCAAGTACTATTTTGAATATTAGTATTATTATTTGAGAAGCGATATCAAGCTAAAAACTACTTCAATATAGTCTGGTCTTGATCATCCAAAATAGTTTTGGTGATCTAGACCGGACTAAGACCCCCCCGCGGGGGCGCCGTTGGACATCGTGGGACATCGCGGGACACCGTGGGACATCGCGGGACACAGTGGGATGCGAGCGTTTTAGTCTTAATTAATCTTAAGATAGATACCTATGTTATGTGCATTGTAAGCTCATTCGGTACGAAGATACTTATCTATCTTGGAACGAAAAATAAAAATCTCGTCTCTCGTGATGCCCTCGGTTATCACATTGGAAAAATTGTTCCCACGATTTATCGGTTCACGGTCGCTCAGTTCTTTCAAACCGTAGCGTGACGTACTCGCTCGCGCGTATTCCGGGTACGTGCGGGTCAACGTGCACTGGGCAACTCTTTGGATTCGTAAGTCGCCCCAAGCACACCTCTGTCTTGATGACTACTCGACGACTGCTCGTCGTTTGCCTCGAATCACGGGAGTTGTCATCGCACCGGTGATACCTGCGATCCGCGATACTGTCCGATTGGTACTTCGGTACTCGGGCAGAGACCTGCATTTCACGTCCTCCGTAATCCTGTTCAAGTGACGAACCCGCGGGGGTGGACCCCACTGTTCAGTTGGGGCCTTGCCTTCGTAATCCTGTTCAGCGGTCCCTCCCCGGGCCTTCATTTGTTCAGTTGGAGTGTGTTAAATCGCAGGCCTATTTGCTGGATCGCTAGTATCATCGGTCGGTGCCATCGACCGTGATAAGATCCAGACGACGTGACAGGAATCGGGCGAAGGTCAATGCTTGGGCTTTCCGCTGAACCTTAGGGTTATCCGGTGCACGGGGGTACGTTATGTAGGTTTGTTAGTTCTTTCGAGAGATCGTGATTTCGTTCGTTCCGGGCGCGCTGCGGTTTTTCTTCCATCGTCTGATTGTTGGGGCTCCCTTTCCGTAGTAGCCTCATATTGTTTCTTTCGTTCCAAGTTAGACAAATGTGTCTTTGATACCGAATGCGGCCAGTAGGGTTGCGAATTATTGTACTGATCGATGTAATCGTTGTGTGGGAGATAGATGGTGTGTTGTGTATGCTGTCTTACGTTTGTAAAGATTCGTGTAACTGCTGCGTAGGAGATAGGTGTTTCGCGGTTAGGCTACGAAATAACTATCTCTTTACGCAGGCCCATGAAGTAGTGTCAGAACTCGACATTCTTGCCAGTAGGTTGAATGTCGAGACCGATGCATAATGTTGAATCACTCATGGGCGGGTCTCGTGCGTAGTCACCTCCTCGTGGTGAGACCTGGTAATTGGCATCGTTTTCCAAAAATTAATCAGTTGATTAATCTTTGGAAAACGATGCCAAGCTAAGAACTACGCACCAGTCCAGTTTGGGTCTCCAAAAGCCTCCAAAAGAATTTTGGATGATCTACACTGGACTGCACCGTGGGACATCGTTGGACACCGTGGGATGTCGTCGGTCCAGTGTGGGTCACCAAATGCCGCGAAAAGAATTTTGGATGATCTACACTGGACTGCAACGTGGGACATCGTCGGTCCAGTGTGGGATACCAAATGCCGCGAAAAGAATTTTGGATGATCTACACTGGACTGCCACGTGGGATATCGTCGATCCAGTGTGGGTCACCAAATGCCGCGAAAAGAATTTTGGATGATCTACACTGGACTGCAACGTTGGACGCGGTGGGACACCGTGGGACACCGTGGGACACCGTGGGACACCGTGGGACACCGTGGGACACCGTGGGACACCGTGGGACACCGTGGGACACCGTGGGACACCGTGGGACACCGTGGGACACAGCGGGACATGGTGGGATATGTCTTGGCTATGTCGAATCCATTCTGAGCTCATTCTGTACAATGATACTTATCTGACTTGGAACGAGATATAAAAATCTATTCTTTTTTCCCACTGAATCTTGCGGTTATTTTGTGCACAGGGGTGCGTCGCGTGAGTCCATTGATTCTTCTGAAAGATCCCGATGTATGAAATCATTCTCTTATTTCAAACCAATTTTTAACGAATTATCTTATTGTTTCAAATTGAGTTATAACGTCATAAACCTGCAAATTAGTAACAGGTAGATTCAAATACCTCGAAACAAGGTTTCGCGCGCGTTTGCACAGTATTCTTTAAATATATTTAGTGGCGGACTTTTGAATTCTTGCAAATATCTTCCATTATTTAAAACACGCGACTGTAGTGTATTATTGGAATATATATTTCGTATTCTAATAATGAAAATTCACAGTATATATTCTAATTGCGAACAATATAATTCTTGCAAACGATTGCATTGCATTCACGTTATTCATGAGCATTTGTTTGCTATCGAAAAGTATCTCACAATTTTCAACTAAATAATATTTTTCAAACTTGTTCCAATTTCTTAATAATAATTTTTAAGCGTACAAAAATAGCAGTATTTTCTAAATAAACGATCGATAGGAAAAAGAAGAAAATTGTCGAAACGACGTTTCGCTTCTTCCTCTCACCCCCCCCCCCCCCCCCGCCCTTAAACAACCACCATTTCCACCACTGGACTTTACACGGTTCCTGCCTGATGTTAGTCTCCCTGATGATATTCGCTGGGGTGGCGCAGCATCCATGGTACGTCCTCTATTTCTCCGCATCGAACGGTGAGTCGCATGCATTTTTGTTCCTCCGGTCACTCAATCATGTGGTAGGATGAAAGGTCCGAATCGGCACGGGTGACCGGTTGTATTACGTAGAATTTTGTTGCGAGCATAGTGACCGCGGGTATTTTTTATACCCGTGAATAGTAACATTCTTTTTTTAAATTTATTAGTTTAGGATAGGTCTTCTTGCACAGCGCGATTATAATAATTAGTTTAAATACATACACTTGAGAATATATTCGTGTTATTTCTAAATATGCATGTTAACATTCCGTATAAATATTTGCAAATGGCAAATATGTACACGAATATACCTGTTTGACATAAATATACTTGATCTTAAACAATGAATTAATCGTGACAATATTGAGTCACATTCGTTTATTTCACTTTGGCTAGAATTTAAAATATGAGTCAAAATTCATTTTTTTCCCGTACAAGAATGTGTGAAATTTTACGTGCAAGAAGACACTTCGCGACAGGCAGATTTTTGAATCAAAGCAATAATTTTGAACACTGCTTCTGCACTTTCGAGTATATGCTTTGATAAAGAGATCGCCTGAGATTATTTCTTTCTTAGTAATATATTTAGAGTCAATTGTTCCATTTGATCGAGTCTCAGTCTTTTTCAATTAACGCTACCTTTTTTGCAATATTAAAATTTTGTTCTAATTTATTAAATTATTAAAGTAGAGTTACTTAGTTACTATTAAATCAATAAAGTAGATTTAATCAGAAACGATGTAGTAAAATATAAAATCAGAGAACGTTAGACCGTTAAATAAAAATTACACAAACTAATAATTTTTTTAGATCAGGATTTTCAGGTTTAACCCTTTCCGTGCCCATTGTCAGGACCTCATTCACGTGCCCAGGTGCTACTTGAATGGGAGAAAGACACTGGGCACGATGATCTAGAATTAAGTAATGTAATAATTTGTCAGCGATTGACGATGTGTTAGTGTACCGTGCACGACGTATTTTCCACGTTATGTGTGTGTGTTGTTAGGCCGTGGAGCTGCGTCGCTTTTTTTCATTCGTTAAAACATCAAATATTAAAAATGTCGAAACATATATCGATTCAATTTACGTCTCGATACAATCACAATTTGTGATAATATCGCCCACGCGATTAAGTGTAACCACGCTTTAAATGTTGCCGTAAATTATAATTATAATTCCAAGTTTACTTACATTTATTTTAACGATATCATTTCCTCAGACGTGTTTTATCACGTTTTACGCAATGGTCACTAGCCTTCGTCAGTCGATTTCAGGAAAACGGTACGTACCTTAGAGTGTGCATGGTGTGTGTTAAGCTCGGGTGTCGGAGGCGTCCCGGGACGTCCTCTCTAGTGTAGGACCTTTGCGTTTGCGCCCGAGCGTTTGTGTGAGAACCGTGGAGCGAGTGTGTTGGTGTGCCTGTTTTGCCATTTTTAAATATAGCGCTAGGTAGGATAGGTAGTATACTTTCTGGTATGTCTGTTAATTATAAGTAGGTAGGGCCGGGCAGGTTGGCACAGTCTCTGGTCGGGTAGGCGCGTTTTCGTGTAGCCAACCTGTTTCTGGACATATTTGGAAAATCGACGGTGAAACTGGCACGAGTAGAGCATGCACTCGTCTCTGGTTTTGCCTTTCGATTTTTCGAATTTCGCGGTCGCGGTCGCGAGTGGGCTCGAAACGAACGTATATTGCTCGAGCACGCACATGCGAGTGGGCAACGATCACTGCTGTGATCGTTGGTCACTCCATGTGCACTTCAATCAGCTTCCGCGGTTTATATTTTTATTTTACCTTGGTAAGTTTTTTTTTTGTTTGCGATTTAGAAGTCTCGAGCTTAGATTTAAGTTTCAGCGGGCATTGCGCCCGAAGAAAGAAGGGGCTATAAGCCGAAGAGGCCCGGCAAACTGCCACTCAAGAGGGCAACTACTAATGGCTCCCCATCCTCTGGGTCATCCAGAGCATGGGAAGTCATTATTGTTACTACTTTGTCACTATGCTCGATTTTAGTACTTGTAGTAGTAGTAGTAGCAGTAGCAGTAGTAGTAGTAGTAGTTTGCTTTTTTGACCGATGTATATATCGGTCCATCGTCCCATTGGGCAAATCGCGATTTTTCTTATTAGTGTTGCGACAAATTAATTACGGGTTGTATTAGAGTTGCGAAATAACATCGCGGCTTTCCATTAGTGCGGCGAGAAAATGATTACGGTTTGAATTAGAGTTGCGATAAAATGATAATCGCGTTTGCTTTAGAGTTGCGAATTACGATATCGCGATTGTCTTTTGCAAATTTTATTATGAATATTTAGAATTTATCCTATTTTCTATTGCTTAAAATTAGATTATAGAAATGTTAATTTTCAATTAATTTTATAGTATTGCAAGTAGCAATATCAGAATATTTAAAGTAGCTTTTTCATATAGTAAATAGTAATTTTTATTTGAATTCACTATAAGAATTAGCGTTGCGATAATGAATGATCGCGTTTTGTTATGTAGAGTTGCGTTTACAAAATGCCCAAACCCCCCGACTGCATTGGTCGGACACTGTTCCTGGATCACACGATACAGCTGCAAGAGTTGTACAAGTGTGATCGTTCATCGGCAACCTCCTAAATGGTTGCACTGCGATATGTCAGCCCCCCACTCGCGATTTTTCTTATTAGTGTTGCGATAAATTAATTACGGGTTGTATTAGAGTTGCGAGATGACATCGCGGCTTTTTATTAGTGTGACGAGCAAATGATTACGGTTTGAATTAGAGTTGCGATAAAATGATAATCGCGTTTGCTTTAGAGTTGCGAATTACGATATCGCGATTGTCTTTTGCAAATTTTATTATGAATATTTAGAATTTATCCTATTTTCTATTGCTTAAAATTAGATTATAGAAATGTTAATTTTCAATTAATTTTATAGTATTGCAAGTAGCAATATCAGAATATTTAAAGTAGCTTTTTCATATAGTAAATAGTAATTTTTATTTGAATTCACTATAAGAATTAGCGTTGCGATAATGAATGATCGCGTTTTGTTAAGTAGAGTTGCGTTTACAAAATGCCCAAACCCCCCGACTGCATTGGTCGGACACTGTTCCTGGATCACACGTACAGCTGCAAGAGTTGTACAAGTGTGATCGTTCATCAGCAACCTCTTAAATGGTTGCACTTTGATCTCTCGCTATTAGTGTTGCGTATTGCTTAAATACGAGTGCGTAGATTTATACTTATTAGCGTTGCGTATCAAATATCGGGAATTTTCAGGCTTAATTTTTTTTTTAATGGTAGATTAATTGATATTGCAGATATAACGAAGCACTCATCGCGTTTGATTTTGAAAATTTTCTGCTTCATAAATATTTGTAGTAAATTAGTGTTGCGAAACAAGAATATTCAGTTCCACTCTCGGCGTGTTGATCGGGTTTATATAGAGTGGAATACGATTGAATTTTAGTAGCCCTTCTGGCTACTGCTTTGTTTCCTTTTCAGCGCCCCTTATTACCACGTTTATTACTGAAAATACTGCTATAAGACATATTTTTTTTGTCAGCGTTAACGTTACCATAACTGCTAAAATACAGAAATTTATTACGAATGTATATTATATATAGATTTACATACTTGAAACTGTGAGCGATTTCATGCGCAACAAAGTATTATAATGAAATATCTTAAAGTTGCTATGAAGGCTTCAAATATTTTTTAAAATTTAATTCATTGCAATTGGAATTTCCGCTGGTGATTGTTCGTCTTAGAACCATATCTTTTAACATTTCTTCGACCGCGATATTTTCAATCTTTTAACAGTAATGTAGAATTTTATAAATATTCGAATTTCATAGTGAATTTTTAATTCAGATTAAATTCAATTACTTAAAATTCTTGTTTTCAACGTAACCCTAGTTTCGATTAAAAAGATACAAATGATTCTCTATATTTGCTAAAATTTAATCAATAGTAATTTGATCTATAATTAACCATTATTAGTAGTTTATTTTTCATGTATAAAATGTTCTCGTTTTAAAAATACCTGTTTCTTTCATATACCACATCAAGTAAATGAGTTTGCTTCAAATTTATCAATTAGCAGAAAGTAGATTTCAATTACATATATGAACATTTCATAGCATATTAAATATGTATGCTAGATACCCAAATGATTTTTCTTCCATTGTCTAATTGTTCAGGCTTCTTCCCGTTTCCCCATTTTTAAAAGAAGCATATTACGGTAACGTTGGAGTATATAATTTTTCGATATTTTCATAAGTTTAGTACAAGGAGTCGTACTAAACTTATAAACTAAACGGAGGTGTCTCTTCTGCAAGACTCTAAATTGTATATGCAGTGTCAATAGTTTCATTTCCATTCTTTCGTTCCAAGTTAGACAAATGTATCTTTGATACAGAATGTTGCCAGTATGGTACCGAATTATTGTACAATGTTTGTGCTGATAGATGTAATCGTTTTCGCAGATTAATCAGTTGATTAACGTTTGGAAAACCACAACATCCATAAATACAAGCATTGCACAATAATTCAATACCAAGCTAAGAACCACGCTAATACAGTCCAGTTTGGATTACGAAAAGCCACGAAGAGAATTTTGGATAATCTAAACTGGACTGCAACGTGGGACGCCGTTGGACGCCGTTGGACGCCGTTGGACGCCGTTGGACACCGTTGGACGCCGTGGGATACCGTTGGTCCAGTTTGGGTCTCCAAAAGCCTCCAACAGAATTTTGGATGATCTAGACTGGACAGCACCGTGGGACACCGCGGGATACCGTCGGTCCAGTTTGGGTCTCCAAAAGCCTCCAACAGAATTTTGGATGATCTAGACTGGACTGCAACGTGGGACACCGTGGGATACCGTCGGTCCAGTTTGGGTCTCCAAAAGCCTCCAACAGAATTTTGGATGATCTAGACTGGACTGCAACGTGGGACACCGTGGGATACCGTCGGTCCAGTTTGGGTCTCCAAAAGCCTCCAACAGAATTTTGGATGATCTAGACTGGACTGCAACAAGGGACATCGTGGGATACCGTCGGTCCAGTTTGGGTCTCCAAAAGCCTCCAACAGAATTTTGGATGATCTAGACTGGACTGCAACGTGGGACACCGTGGGATACCGTCGGTCCAGTTTGGGTCTCCAAAAGCCTCCAACAGAATTTTGGATGATCTAGACTGGACTGCAACGTGGGACACCGTGGGATACCGTCGGTCCAGTTTGGGTCTCCAAAAGCCTCCAACAGAATTTTGGATGATCTAGACTGGACTGCAACGTGGGACATCGTGGGATACCGTCGGTCCAGTTATGGTCTCCAAAAGCCTCCAACAGAATTTTGGATGATCTAGACTGGACTGCAACGTGGGACACCGCGGGATACCGTCGGTCCAGTTTGGGTCTCCAAAAGCCTCCAACAGAATTTTGGATGATCTAGACTGGACTGCAACGTGGGACACCGTGGGATACCGTCGGTCCAGTTTGGGTCTCCAAAAGCCTCCAACAGAATTTTGGATGATCTAGACTGGACTGCAACGTGGGACACCGTGGGATACCGTCGGTCCAGTTTGGGTCTCCAAAAGCCTCCAACAGAATTTTGGATGATCTAGACTGGACTGCAACGTGGGACACCGTGGGATACCGTCGGTCCAGTTTGGGTCTCCAAAAGCCTCCAACAGAATTTTGGATGATCTAGACTGGACTGCAACGTGGGACATCGTGGGATACCGTCGGTCCAGTTTTGGTCTCCAAAAGCCTCCAACAGAATTTTGGATGATCTAGACCGAACTGCAACGTGGGACATCGTTGGACAGCGTTGGACACCGTTGGACGTCGTTGGACGTCGTTGGACAACGTTGGACAGCGTTGGACACCGTTGGACACCGTTGGACGCCGTTGGACACCGTTGGACAACGTTGGACAACGTTGGACACCGTTGGACATCGTAGGACGCCGTGGGACGTCGTGGGACACCGTGGGACACCGTTGGACAACGTTGGACAGCGTTGGACACCGTTGGACATCGTGGGACGCCGTGGGACATCGTTGGACATCGTGGGACACCGTGGGATATCGTTGGATGCGTACGTTTTAGTCTTAATTAATCGTAAGGTAGATACCTATGTTAAGTGCATTGTGAGCTCATTCTGTACATCGACATTTATCCACCTTAGAACGAAAAAAAAAGAAAAATCTTGTCTCCCTTCACTCGCTTACCACACAGTACTTATTGTACTCGCGATTTATCGGTTCGCGATCACTCAGTTCTTTCAAACCGTAGCGTGACGTACTCGCTCGCGCGTATTCCGCGTACGTGCGGGTCAACGTGCACTGGACAACACTTTAGATTCGTAAGTCGCCCCAAAGACACCTCTGTCTCGGTGACTGCTCGACGACTGCTCAAGGTTCGCATCGGATCGCGGGAGTTGTCGTCGCGCCGGTGATGCTAGCGAATCTGTTGGGGATTCAGGCGTGGATCTGCAGTCCTGTCCGATTGGTACTTCGGTACTCGGTCAGAGACCTGCAATTTCACGTCCTCCGTAATTCTGTTCGGGCCCGCGGGAGTGGACCCCACTGTTCAGTTGAGGTCAATGCCTTCGTAATCCTGTTCAGCGGTCCATCCCCGGGTTCCACATGTTCAGTTGGAGTGTGTGTTAAGTTGCTGGCCTATGTGCAGGATCCACGGCTGAATTACCCGTGGATCACTAGCATCATCTGTCGGCGCCATCGACCGCGACTCGTGTAAGTTTCGAACGGCGAAACAGGAATCGAGTTACGGTCAATGCTTGGGCTTTCCGCTGAACCTCGGGGTTATCTCGTGTACGGGGGTACGTCGCGTAGGTTTGTTAGTTCTTTCCAGAGATCGCGATCTCGTTCGTTTCGGGCGCGGCGCGATTGTTTCCTTTATCATCTGATTCATCGGGCATCTTCTTGCTTTCCCATTTTTTTTTTTTTTTTTTTTTTTTTTTTTAAGGGAAGCTTATTGAGATCACATCAGAGCTTATAACTTTTCAATATCTTCAATATCTTATAGTGTCGCAAAAGTAGAACGTTAAGCAGTTTAGTACAGCGACTCGTATGTCCCTTCTGCAAGACACGAAATGGTATATACAGTGTCAGTAGCTACATTTTCTTCTTTTCGTTCCTAGTTAGATAAATGTGTGTTTGATACCGAATGCTGCCAGTAGGGATGCGAATTATTGTAGGATATTTGTACTGATCGATGTAATCGTTGTGTGGGAGATGGATGTTGCGTTACGTAGGTTTTGTTCTACGTTTGTAAAGATTCATGTAAGCGCTGCGTTGGAGATATGTGTTTCGCAGTTAGGCTACGAAACAACTATTTTCATATGCAGGCCCATGGTTAAGTAGAGTCAAAACTCGACATTCTGCCATCAGGTTGAATGTCGAGATCGATGTGTAATGTTACATAACCCATGGGCAGGTCTCGTGCGTAGTCACCTCCTCGTGGTGAGACCTGGTAATTGGTATCCTTTTTCCAAAAATTAATCAGTCGATCAATCTTTGGAAAACGATGCCAAGCTAAGAACTACGCACCAGTCCAGTTTGGCTCTCTCCAAAAGCCGCCAAAAGAATTTTGGATGATCTTGACTGGACTGCCCCGTGGGACCCCGTGGATTACCGTCGGTCCAGTTTGGTTTTCCAAAAGCCCCCAACAGAATTTTGGATGATGATGATCTAGACTGGACTGGAATGCAACGTGGGACACCGTTGGACAGCGTCGGACACCGTTGAACGTCGTGGGACATCGTTGGACATCGTGGGACATCGTTGGACAGCGTTGGACACCGTTGGACGTCGTAGGACATGGTTGGACACCGTTGGACATCGTTGGACAACGTTGGACACCGTTGGACAACGTTGGGCATCGTGGGCATCGTGGGA
Organism: Bombus huntii; assembly: GCF_024542735.1. Lineage (NCBI taxonomy): Eukaryota > Metazoa > Arthropoda > Insecta > Hymenoptera > Apidae > Bombus > Bombus huntii. The sequence continues at coordinate 5,349,334 of NC_066254.1, forward strand.
CACCGTGGGACATCGTTGGACTCCGTGGGACATCGTGGGACACAGTGGGACATCGCGGGACACCGTTGGACACCGTTGGATATCGTTGGACACCGTAGGACACTGTGGGACACCGTGGGACACCGTGGGACACTATGGGACACTATGGGACACCGTGGGACACCGTGGGACACTATGGGACACCGTGGGACACCGTCGGACACCGCTGGATATCGTCGGACAACGTTGGACCCCGCTGGGGTTAGGTTGGGGTTAGGTTGGGGTTAGGTTGGGGTTAGGTTGGGGTTAGGTTGGGGTTAGGTTGGGGTTAGGTTGGGGTTAGGTTGGGGTTAGGTTGGGGTTAGGTTGGGGTTAGGTTGGGGTTAGGTTGGGGTTAGGTTGGGGTTAGGTTGGGGTTAGGTTGGGGTTAGGTTGGGTTAGGTTGGGGTTAGGTTGGGGTTAGGTTGGGGTTAGGTTGGGGAGCACGAGGCGGGCATGGGTTCCCGGGGCATAGGACCATGCCCTGGGAAACCCCGATGGATCTGATGTTCTCTTACAGTCGGGTGGCGGCCGATCGGTGCCCTTGGCACCCGTCGGTTCGCCGATCCGGTGCGGAGAACTTCGGAGAAGTTGGCGGGCCCATGCCTGTCAAGACCACTCACCTCACCTTCTCGCGGGGCTCCCTGTCGCCCTGCACCGGCTTCGACCGGGGCAGGGCGCGAAAGAGTGAGTGGCACCAGGACGGAGACTTCGACGACGACCTCGGCGAAAAACAAACAACAATATGGAAATGGAGAACATAAACGACAAAGTTTACGGTGCAGGGGAGGGATACCCCAGTACCGGCGCAGTCGCGGGTAGTGAAGTGGGCCCCGCTGCGTCGATATCTCGCGACCACGGCCGTTCGAGGGTGGACCGCCAGGCCCCCGGACGCGTTTCTACGACTGGCGATGAAACAACGGGAGAGAGGAGGAGGATAACGGCAGGAGGACATTCAGAGGACGACAGGATGGAGACCGCGGAGGAGCCTCCGAGGAAGGCGACGAGACGTTCGCTGAGAGCCGCGAACAGGTCCGAGTACGTTTTTCTCGCGCCGGCCACGATGGACGACGGTACGTCATCGATGGCGGGGGGATCGCGGGGGCGGGCGAGGTCCGACGACGAGGAGTCGGTCGCCTCGATCGCCTCGCGTTCGTCGCTGGCTTCGATGGCGTCCAGGGGTAAGAGGAAGAGAACGGCAGCCGCGACAACACCGGTGGTGTCCGAAGAGTTGGAGGTGCAGATGAGGACGAGTTCTCCGGCGGAAATCAGCGCGGGCCTGACGATGCACGTGTCTGAAATCATGCACGTCGCGACGACGTCGTCGAACCTGAAGGGGACCTACATCAGGTCCCTGAAGAACGCGGCGAGCTATATCACCGCCGCCTGGAACGAGGAATCCGCGAGGAGGGAAAGGCCAGCGCGTGCCACCGACGACGTGGACGCGAGGCTGTCCGTGCTGGAGGGGGAGAACGCAGCCCTCCGCCAGGAGCTGAGGAGACTGGCCGCTCGCATCAACGAGTGCCCGCGATGCTCCGACGCGGCTGCCGAATACGCCCGCCCCGCGTGGGAAGGCGGAACCGACAACAGGACGCGTCTGGACGCCCTGGAGAGAGCGGTCCGAGAACTGGGACCCTCCATTCTCAGGACCATCGAAGAACGATTCGGGGACGCTCGAAGTCAACGCACCCCCGAAGCACGACCCAGCGGGGACCGCCCCGTCGACCCTCCCGCCGCCCAACCGACGCCGCCCCGAAGGGAACGGGAGGACGGCGGATGGGAGCTGGTGGAGACGACGAAGAAAAGGAGGAGAAACAGGAAGAAGGCGAGCGAGGCGAAGGCAGCCGCCGCCGCCGTCGGAGGAGAGGCGGCGAGGAAAGGTCCGACCGCGCCACCACCGACGCGGGTACGGCAGCAACAACAGCGGCAACCCCAGGCCGGCAGGACGACGGGCGCACCGAAGGCGAGCGCCCCCGCTACGCAGAGAGGACCACCGCGGACACCCAAGGTGGTCACGCCCCCTCGCGCACCGCGAACATCCGCGGTGACCCTGACGTTGAAAGAGGGGGCGAGGATGTCGTACGCCGACGTCCTGGAAGCGGCAAGAACGAGGATCCCGCTATCGGAGCTCGGCACGGAGCGCCTCGAGATGAAGAAGGCGATGACGGGCGCCATTATAATACAAGTCCCCGGAGACAAGGACAGGGGAAAGGCGACGCTACTGGCGACGCGGCTGGCCGAGACGCTAGACCCGACGGCGGTGAGAATCGCCACACCGACCAGGATGGCGGAGCTGCGCGTGACCGGGATTGACATCTCGGTCAAGAAGGAGGAGCTGCGAAGAGCACTGGCCTCGGCGGCGGGATGCGGCAGCGCGGAGGTGCAAGTGGGCGAGATCGGCGCCACCAGAGGCGGCCTCGGATCGGCATGGGTCAGGTGTCCGGCGGCAGGAGCCCGCAAGCTGGCCCAGGCGGAGAAGATAGCCCTGGGCTGGTCAACGGCGAGGATAAGGGCCATACCGAAGCGGCCGCTGCAGTGTTTCAGGTGCCTGGAACTGGGGCACGTGCGCGCCACTTGCGTATCCGGCGAGGACCGAGGGCACCTGTGCTACAGGTGCGGCGGGAGCGGACACCGCTCCAGAGAGTGTCCCGCTTCCGCTCCCAAGTGTCCGCTGTGCGAGTCGCTCGGGGCACCCGCGAATCACAGGATGGGCGGAGAGGCATGCAGCCCCCCGAAGGTCAAGAGGAGGAGACCGATCCGCCAACCAGCAGCGGTAGCGGCAGCAGCAACAGCAGCCGCCGCGGCAGAGACACCGGGAAGCGCCGCCGAATCAGCAGCAGCGGCGGATGGCCGGGAGGAGGCCATGGAGGTGGCGGCATAATTCAAGCGCCTGCTGCAATGCAATCTCGGTAGGTCGAGAAGAGCGCAAGATCTGCTCTTCCAGACCATCCGGGAGAACGAGGTGGCCCTGGCGGCGGTGGCGGAACCGCATCGTATACCCGACTCGCCCAACTGGATCGGGGACCTGGACGGATCCGCAGGAATAACGTGGACGTCGGCCTCGTGCCTCTTGCTGGACCGTGGCAGCGGCTTCGTCGCGGTCGAGTGGCTAGGAGCGGCGGTGGTGGCGGTGTACGTCTCTCCGAACATCGACCTGGACGCGTACGGGGAGTTTCTGGACCGAGTCGGCGAGTGCGTCCGAAGATGTCTCCCCCGCCAGGTGCTCGTCCTGGGGGACTTCAACGCCCACTCGACGCAATGGGGAAACCCCAGGACCAACTCCCGAGGAAGGATGCTCACCGACTGGGCAGCGGGTCTGGGGCTCCTGCTGGCGAACAGGGGCTCGGCGAGCACCTGCGTGGCGTGGAGAGGATCCTCGGTGGTGGACATCACGTGGGCTACCCCGGAGCTGCTCAGGCGAATCCGCGACTGGAGAGTGGCCGAGGGGGTGGAAACGCTGTCCGACCACCTCTACATTCTGATGGAGGTGACCCTGGGGACCGAGGACGACGCCGGGAGGAGGAGACGACGACGACCGGGAGAGAACCGTCGCCGCCCGCCGCCGCCGCCGCCGCGATGGCGCCTGAAGGAGATGGACAAGGAGATGCTGCGGGCGGCCACGATCGTATCCGCCTGGAGCTGGGACGCCCGTCGGGCGACCGAGCAGGGAGACATCGACGAGGAGGCGGAGGAGCTCCGAAGATACATGACCGCGGCGTGCGACGCCTCGATGCCGCGCTCCGTCCCGGGAGGCGGACGAGACCGGGGAACGTACTGGTGGACCCCGGAGATCGCCGAGATGCGAGAGAACTGCGTTCGGGCCCGCAGGAGATTCCTAAGGGCCCGTCGTCGCAGACTGACGCGCGACGAGGAGGAGATCTCCCGCCGTTACGAGGAGTACAGGGAGGCGAGACGGACTCTTCAGCGGGAGATCAAGACCGCGAAATCTCGGTGCTGGACGGAGCTGATCGAGGAGGTCGAATCCGACCCGTGGGGACGGCCGTACAAAGTGGTCACCAAGAAGCTACGACCCTCGGCGCCCCCGCTGACCTCGGACATGGACCCGACGCTGTTGGACAACGTCGTCGGGACGCTGTTCCCGCCGGAAGACGCGAACGCGAGCCAACCGGCGCCATCCTCCCCCTCCTCCGTCGACGACGACGACGACGACGACGAGGAGACGGCGACGACGACCGCGACGGGATGGAGCGAGGAACTGCGAGTCAGCGACGAGGAGCTCTTCGAAGCGGCCAGGAGGACGGCGTCCCGCGACGTGGCGCCAGGCCCCGACGGAATACCGGGCCGAGCGTGGGCGGAGTCGATCGTCACCATGGCTCCCCGCCTGCGACACCTGTTCGACAGATGCCTGGAGGAGGGCGTCTACCCCCGGACATGGCGGACGGCCAGGCTGGTGCTGCTACGAAAGGAGGGACGCCCGCCGGACTCGCCGTCCGCGTACAGGCCGATATGCCTGCTGGACGAGGTGGGCAAGATGCTGGAGAGGATCGTCGCCGCCCGACTGGAGGCTCACATCACCGAGAGGACGCCCGGATGGCACGACAGCCAGTACGGATTCCGCCGCGGCCGCTCGACCGTGGACGCGGTGAAGAGGCTGAGGGCCATGGCCGAGGACAGGGTCTCCCGGGAGGGGGTGGCGGTGGCGGTGTCGCTCGACGTCACCAACGCCTTCAACTCCATCCCCTGGGGCAGGATCCTGGAAGCCCTGCGCCACTTCGAGGTCCCGGCGTACCTGGTGGGGATCGTTCGAGCGTACCTCGCCGACAGGTACATCGTCTACGCCGGCAGGGACGGAGAGGAGAGAAGACGGATCGAGCGCGGCGTTCCGCAGGGGTCGGTGCTGGGACCGTTGCTCTGGATCACGGCCTACGACTCGGTCCTCCGATGTCCGATGCCCCCGGGAGCGGGAACGGTGTGCTACGCCGACGACACCCTGGTCCTGGCCGGGGGACGGTGGTGGCACGACACGGCGAACCGCACGGAGGACGCAGTGGCGTGCGCGGTGAGCGCCATTCGGAGGCTCGGCCTGACGGTGTCGCCGGCCAAGTCGGAGGCGCTGTGGTTCTTCGACCAGCGGCGAAGAGGAACGCCTCCCCCCGGGCTGACGGTGAACATCGGCGGAGAAGAGGTCCCGGTGGGACGACAGATGAGGTACCTGGGCCTCACGATCGACAGCGGATGGACCTTCGGACCACACTTCGAGCAACTGGTCCCGAAGGCGACGGCCGCGGCCAACGCCCTGTGCGGCCTCCTACCGAACATCGGCGGAGCGGGATCGAGAGTCCGCCGCCTCTACGAGGGAGTGGTTCGGTCCCGAGTTCTCTACGGGGCACCCGTCTGGGCCAGAAGCCTGGCGACCAGCCGCCGCAGCCTGACCTTGCTGCGGAGGCTGCAGAGGACGACCGCTATCCGCATAGCGAGAGGCTACAGGACGACATCGTACGCGTCGGCGACCGTGCTGGCGGCCTCCCCGCCGTTCGAGCTGCAAGCCTTGGCGCTCGAACGCGTATACGAACACCAGAGGAATCCGACGCCGTCGACCGCCGGCCAGCCGGCCCCGAACATCCGGGAGGAGGCGAGGAAGGAGACCTGGGAACGATGGCGCTCGCAGCTGATCCAGGAGGACGCCGTGCGGCCGCACCGGGCCGTTCGCGCCGTGCTTCCCAACTGGGAGGCGTGGAGGGATCGAGGCGGGGCACCGCTGACCTTCAGGATGACGCAGCTGCTCACCGGCCACGGAGTGTTCGGCGAGTACCTGCTAAGGATTCGGCGAGAGACGACGTCCGTCTGTCACCACTGCGAGGAAGAGGAGGACACGGCGCAGCACACGCTGGAGTTCTGCCCGGCGTGGGCGGAACCACGACGCGTCCTGCGGCTCGAAATCGGCGAGAGCTTAGCCCCCGAAGCGGTCGTCGCGGCCATGCTCAGAGGGCGCCAGGAGTACTCCGCTGTCCGCACCTACTGCGAGCAGGTCATGCTGGCGAAGGAGCGGGCGGAACGTAGCAGGGAACGAGATCGCGACCCGTCCAGGAGGTCGCAGCGCCCTAGGAATACGACGCGCTACAGGGGCGCGACGCCGCCACCGGCGCCGCCGCGGCCGCCGTAGGAGCGCGTGGAAACCAGGAAGAGGCGTCAGGGGGACGGGGTCCCCAGAACGACGCAATAGGAGCGAGGCGCTAGGGGGCGTGGTCCCCCCTAGCGTTCCAAGAAGATCAAGGACGCCTCCCTTCGACGAAAGGAGAGATAGACGCCCGGGGGTAACCGGTAGTAATTCGGGAGAGATCCCGGGTGCATCTCGACTCAGGCGTCAGGACAGGCCACCGTGGAGTTTTAGTCGGTAAGAGTCCGACACTACCCGCCTAGCGGGTGTCCATGAGGATTTCTCCACGAAAAAAAAAAAAAAAAAAAAAAAAAAAAAAAGGTTGGGGTTAGGTTGGGGTTAGGTTGGGTTAGGTTGGGGTTAGGTTGGGGTTAGGTTGGGGTTAGGTTGGGGTTAGGTTGGGGTTAGGTTGGGGTTAGGTTGGGGTTAGGTTGGGGTTAGGTTGGGGTTAGGTTGGGGTTAGGTTGGGGTTAGGTTGGGGTTAGGTTGGGGTTAGGTTGGGGTTAGGTTGGCGGGTTCGCTAGCTACGCTCGTAAAGGGCGTATGGGGTAGTAAGACGTCGCGAGTTCGAGACCACTCCTGGGCAAGCCAAGGTGGAAAACCAAATATCATCTTAGAAGTATATACAACGGGCAAGTGGGTTTCCCGACCCCCCTTGCCTACTATGTTGTTGTGCTTCTATGAGTGTTTGGGAAGTACCCCCGGAGAACGGTTTCACTCGTTGCTGAACTACACCTAGGCCCGCCCGTGGGGTTTTAGCCGATAAAAATCCGCCGGATTTCCCCACGTAAAAAAAGGGTTTTTTTTCCTGGAGGAGGGCGTCTACCCCCGGACATGGCGGACGGCCAGGCTGGTGCTGCTGCGAAAGGAGGGTCGCCCGCCGGACTCGCCGTCCGCGTACAGGCCGATATGCCTGCTGGACGAGGTGGGCAAGATGCTGGAGAGGATCGTCGCCGCCCGACTGGAGGCTCACATCACCGAGAGGACGCCCGGATGGCACGACAGCCAGTACGGATTCCGCCGCGGCCGCTCGACCGTGGACGCGGTGAAGAGGCTGAGGGCCATGGCCGAGGACAAGGTCTCCCGAGAGGGGGTGGCGGTGGCGGTGTCGCTCGACGTCACCAACGCCTTCAACTCCATCCCCTGGGGCAGGATCCTGGAAGCCCTGCGCCACTTCGAGGTCCCGGCGTACCTGGTGGGGATCGTTCGAGCGTACCTCGCCGACAGGTACATCGTCTACGCCGGCAGGAACGGGGAGGAGAGAAGACGGATCGAGCGCGGCGTTCCGCAGGGGTCGGTGCTGGGTCCGTTGCTCTGGATCACGGCCTACGACTCGGTCCTCCGATGTCCGATGCCCCCGGGAGCGGGAACGGTGTGCTACGCCGACGACACCCTGGTCCTGGCCGGGGGACGGTGGTGGCACGACACGGCGAACCGCACGGAGGACGCAGTGGCGTGCGCGGTGAGCGCCATTCGGAGGCTCGGCCTGACGGTGTCGCCGGCCAAGTCGGAGGCGCTGTGGTTCTTCGACCAGCGGCGAAGAGGAACGCCTCCCCCCGGGCTGACGGTGAACATCGGCGGAGAAGAGGTCCCGGTGGGACGACAGATGAGGTACCTGGGCCTCACGATCGACAGCGGATGGACCTTCGAACCGCATTTCGAGCAACTGGTCCCGAAGGCGACGGCCGCGGCCAACGCCCTGTGCGGCCTCCTACCGAACATCGGCGGAGCGGGATCGAGAGTCCGCCGACTCTACGAGGGAGTGGTTCGGTCCCGAGTTCTCTACGGGGCACCCGTCTGGGCCAGAAGCCTGGCGACCAGCCGTCGCAGCCTGACCTTGCTGCGGAGGCTGCAGAGGACGACCGCTATCCGTATAGCGAGAGGCTACAGGACGACATCGTACGCGTCGGCGACCGTGCTGGCGGCTTCCCCGCCGTTCGAGCTGCAAGCCTTGGCGCTCGAACGCGTATACGAACACCAGAGGAATCCGACGCCACCGACCGCCGGCCAGCCGGCCTCGAACATCCGGGAGGAGGCGAGGAAGGAGACCTGGGAACGATGGCGCTCGCAGCTGATCCAGGAGGACGCCGTGCGGCCGCACCGGGCCGTTCGCGCCGTGCTTCCCAACTGGGAGGCGTGGAGGGATCGAGGCGGGGCACCGCTGACCTTCAGGATGACGCAGCTGCTCACCGGCCACGGAGTGTTCGGCGAGTACCTGCTAAGGATTCGGCGAGAGACGACGTCCGTCTGTCACCACTGCGAGGAAGAGGAGGACACGGCGCAGCACACGCTGGAGTTCTGCCCGGCGTGGGCGGAACCACGACGCGTCCTGCGGCTCGAAATCGGCGAGAGCTTAGCCCCCGAAGCGGTCGTCGCGGCCATGCTCAGAGGGCGCCAGGAGTACTCCGCTGTCCGCACCTACTGCGAGCAGGTCATGCTGGCGAAGGAGCGGGCGGAACGTAGCAGGGAACGAGATCGCGACCCGTCCAGGAGGTCGCAGCGCCCTAGGAATACAACGCGCTACAGGGGCGCGACGCCGCCACCGGCGCCGCCGCGGCCGCCGTAGGAGCGCGTGGAAACCAGGAAGAGGCGTCAGGGGGACGGGGTCCCCAGAACGACGCAAGAGGAGCGAGGCGCTAGGGGGCGTGGTCCCCCCTAGCGTTCCAAGAAGATCAAGGACGCCTCCCTTCGACGTAAGGAGAGATAGACGCCCGGGGGTAACCGGTAGTAATTCGGGAGAGATCCCGGGTGCATCTCGACTCAGGCGTCAGGACAGGCCACCGTGGAGTTTTAGTCGGTAAGAGTCCGACACTACCCGCTTAGCGGGTGTCCATGAGGATTTCTCCACGAAAAAAAAAAAAAAAAAAAAAAAAAAAAAAAGGTTGGGGTTAGGTTGGGGTTAGGTTGGGGTTAGGTTGGGGTTAGGTTGGGGTTAGGTTGGGGTTAGGTTGGGTTAGGTTGGGGTTAGGTTGGGTTAGGTTGGGGAGCACGAGGCGGGCATGGGTTCCCGGGGCATAGGACCATGCCCTGGGAAACCCCGATGGATCTGATGTTCTCTTACAGTCGGGTGGCGGCCGATCGGTGCCCTTGGCACCCGTCGGTTCGCCGATCCGGTGCGGAGAACTTCGGAGAAGTTGGCGGGCCCATGCCTGTCAAGACCACTCACCTCACCTTCTCGCGGGGCTCCCTGTCGCCCTGCACCGGCTTCGACCGGGGCAGGGCGCGAAAGAGTGAGTGGCACCAGGACGGAGACTTCGACGACGACCTCGGCGAAAAACAAACAACAATATGGAAATGGAGAACATAAACGACAAAGTTTACGGTGCAGGGGAGGGATACCCCAGTACCGGCGCAGTCGCGGGTAGTGAAGTGGGCCCCGCTGCGTCGATATCTCGCGACCACGGCCGTTCGAGGGTGGACCGCCAGGCCCCCGGACGCGTTTCTACGACTGGCGATGAAACAACGGGAGAGAGGAGGAGGATAACGGCAGGAGGACATTCAGAGGACGACAGGATGGAGACCGCGGAGGAGCCTCCGAGGAAGGCGACGAGACGTTCGCTGAGAGCCGCGAACAGGTCCGAGTACGTTTTTCTCGCGCCGGCCACGATGGACGACGGTACGTCATCGATGGCGGGGGGATCGCGGGGGCGGGCGAGGTCCGACGACGAGGAGTCGGTCGCCTCGATCGCCTCGCGTTCGTCGCTGGCTTCGATGGCGTCCAGGGGTAAGAGGAAGAGAACGGCAGCCGCGACAACACCGGTGGTGTCCGAAGAGTTGGAGGTGCAGATGAGGACGAGTTCTCCGGCGGAAATCAGCGCGGGCCTGACGATGCACGTGTCTGAAATCATGCACGTCGCGACGACGTCGTCGAACCTGAAGGGGACCTACATCAGGTCCCTGAAGAACGCGGCGAGCTATATCACCGCCGCCTGGAACGAGGAATCCGCGAGGAGGGAAAGGCCAGCGCGTGCCACCGACGACGTGGACGCGAGGCTGTCCGTGCTGGAGGGGGAGAACGCAGCCCTCCGCCAGGAGCTGAGGAGACTGGCCGCTCGCATCAACGAGTGCCCGCGATGCTCCGACGCGGCTGCCGAATACGCCCGCCCCGCGTGGGAAGGCGGAACCGACAACAGGACGCGTCTGGACGCCCTGGAGAGAGCGGTCCGAGAACTGGGACCCTCCATTCTCAGGACCATCGAAGAACGATTCGGGGACGCTCGAAGTCAACGCACCCCCGAAGCACGACCCAGCGGGGACCGCCCCGTCGACCCTCCCGCCGCCCAACCGACGCCGCCCCGAAGGGAACGGGAGGACGGCGGATGGGAGCTGGTGGAGACGACGAAGAAAAGGAGGAGAAACAGGAAGAAGGCGAGCGAGGCGAAGGCAGCCGCCGCCGCCGTCGGAGGAGAGGCGGCGAGGAAAGGTCCGACCGCGCCACCACCGACGCGGGTACGGCAGCAACAACAGCGGCAACCCCAGGCCGGCAGGACGACGGGCGCACCGAAGGCGAGCGCCCCCGCTACGCAGAGAGGACCACCGCGGACACCCAAGGTGGTCACGCCCCCTCGCGCACCGCGAACATCCGCGGTGACCCTGACGTTGAAAGAGGGGGCGAGGATGTCGTACGCCGACGTCCTGGAAGCGGCAAGAACGAGGATCCCGCTATCGGAGCTCGGCACGGAGCGCCTCGAGATGAAGAAGGCGATGACGGGCGCCATTATAATACAAGTCCCCGGAGACAAGGACAGGGGAAAGGCGACGCTACTGGCGACGCGGCTGGCCGAGACGCTAGACCCGACGGCGGTGAGAATCGCCACACCGACCAGGATGGCGGAGCTGCGCGTGACCGGGATTGACATCTCGGTCAAGAAGGAGGAGCTGCGAAGAGCACTGGCCTCGGCGGCGGGATGCGGCAGCGCGGAGGTGCAAGTGGGCGAGATCGGCGCCACCAGAGGCGGCCTCGGATCGGCATGGGTCAGGTGTCCGGCGGCAGGAGCCCGCAAGCTGGCCCAGGCGGAGAAGATAGCCCTGGGCTGGTCAACGGCGAGGATAAGGGCCATACCGAAGCGGCCGCTGCAGTGTTTCAGGTGCCTGGAACTGGGGCACGTGCGCGCCACTTGCGTATCCGGCGAGGACCGAGGGCACCTGTGCTACAGGTGCGGCGGGAGCGGACACCGCTCCAGAGAGTGTCCCGCTTCCGCTCCCAAGTGTCCGCTGTGCGAGTCGCTCGGGGCACCCGCGAATCACAGGATGGGCGGAGAGGCATGCAGCCCCCCGAAGGTCAAGAGGAGGAGACCGATCCGCCAACCAGCAGCGGTAGCGGCAGCAGCAACAGCAGCCGCCGCGGCAGAGACACCGGGAAGCGCCGCCGAATCAGCAGCAGCGGCGGATGGCCGGGAGGAGGCCATGGAGGTGGCGGCATAATTCAAGCGCCTGCTGCAATGCAATCTCGGTAGGTCGAGAAGAGCGCAAGATCTGCTCTTCCAGACCATCCGGGAGAACGAGGTGGCCCTGGCGGCGGTGGCGGAACCGCATCGTATACCCGACTCGCCCAACTGGATCGGGGACCTGGACGGATCCGCAGGAATAACGTGGACGTCGGCCTCGTGCCTCTTGCTGGACCGTGGCAGCGGCTTCGTCGCGGTCGAGTGGCTAGGAGCGGCGGTGGTGGCGGTGTACGTCTCTCCGAACATCGACCTGGACGCGTACGGGGAGTTTCTGGACCGAGTCGGCGAGTGCGTCCGAAGATGTCTCCCCCGCCAGGTGCTCGTCCTGGGGGACTTCAACGCCCACTCGACGCAATGGGGAAACCCCAGGACCAACTCCCGAGGAAGGATGCTCACCGACTGGGCAGCGGGTCTGGGGCTCCTGCTGGCGAACAGGGGCTCGGCGAGCACCTGCGTGGCGTGGAGAGGATCCTCGGTGGTGGACATCACGTGGGCTACCCCGGAGCTGCTCAGGCGAATCCGCGACTGGAGAGTGGCCGAGGGGGTGGAAACGCTGTCCGACCACCTCTACATTCTGATGGAGGTGACCCTGGGGACCGAGGACGACGCCGGGAGGAGGAGACGACGACGACCGGGAGAGAACCGTCGCCGCCCGCCGCCGCCGCCGCCGCGATGGCGCCTGAAGGAGATGGACAAGGAGATGCTGCGGGCGGCCACGATCGTATCCGCCTGGAGCTGGGACGCCCGTCGGGCGACCGAGCAGGGAGACATCGACGAGGAGGCGGAGGAGCTCCGAAGATACATGACCGCGGCGTGCGACGCCTCGATGCCGCGCTCCGTCCCGGGAGGCGGACGAGACCGGGGAACGTACTGGTGGACCCCGGAGATCGCCGAGATGCGAGAGAACTGCGTTCGGGCCCGCAGGAGATTCCTAAGGGCCCGTCGTCGCAGACTGACGCGCGACGAGGAGGAGATCTCCCGCCGTTACGAGGAGTACAGGGAGGCGAGACGGACTCTTCAGCGGGAGATCAAGACCGCGAAATCTCGGTGCTGGACGGAGCTGATCGAGGAGGTCGAATCCGACCCGTGGGGACGGCCGTACAAAGTGGTCACCAAGAAGCTACGACCCTCGGCGCCCCCGCTGACCTCGGACATGGACCCGACGCTGTTGGACAACGTCGTCGGGACGCTGTTCCCGCCGGAAGACGCGAACGCGAGCCAACCGGCGCCATCCTCCCCCTCCTCCGTCGACGACGACGACGACGACGACGAGGAGACGGCGACGACGACCGCGACGGGATGGAGCGAGGAACTGCGAGTCAGCGACGAGGAGCTCTTCGAAGCGGCCAGGAGGACGGCGTCCCGCGACGTGGCGCCAGGCCCCGACGGAATACCGGGCCGAGCGTGGGCGGAGTCGATCGTCACCATGGCTCCCCGCCTGCGACACCTGTTCGACAGATGCCTGGAGGAGGGCGTCTACCCCCGGACATGGCGGACGGCCAGGCTGGTGCTGCTACGAAAGGAGGGACGCCCGCCGGACTCGCCGTCCGCGTACAGGCCGATATGCCTGCTGGACGAGGTGGGCAAGATGCTGGAGAGGATCGTCGCCGCCCGACTGGAGGCTCACATCACCGAGAGGACGCCCGGATGGCACGACAGCCAGTACGGATTCCGCCGCGGCCGCTCGACCGTGGACGCGGTGAAGAGGCTGAGGGCCATGGCCGAGGACAGGGTCTCCCGGGAGGGGGTGGCGGTGGCGGTGTCGCTCGACGTCACCAACGCCTTCAACTCCATCCCCTGGGGCAGGATCCTGGAAGCCCTGCGCCACTTCGAGGTCCCGGCGTACCTGGTGGGGATCGTTCGAGCGTACCTCGCCGACAGGTACATCGTCTACGCCGGCAGGGACGGAGAGGAGAGAAGACGGATCGAGCGCGGCGTTCCGCAGGGGTCGGTGCTGGGACCGTTGCTCTGGATCACGGCCTACGACTCGGTCCTCCGATGTCCGATGCCCCCGGGAGCGGGAACGGTGTGCTACGCCGACGACACCCTGGTCCTGGCCGGGGGACGGTGGTGGCACGACACGGCGAACCGCACGGAGGACGCAGTGGCGTGCGCGGTGAGCGCCATTCGGAGGCTCGGCCTGACGGTGTCGCCGGCCAAGTCGGAGGCGCTGTGGTTCTTCGACCAGCGGCGAAGAGGAACGCCTCCCCCCGGGCTGACGGTGAACATCGGCGGAGAAGAGGTCCCGGTGGGACGACAGATGAGGTACCTGGGCCTCACGATCGACAGCGGATGGACCTTCGGACCACACTTCGAGCAACTGGTCCCGAAGGCGACGGCCGCGGCCAACGCCCTGTGCGGCCTCCTACCGAACATCGGCGGAGCGGGATCGAGAGTCCGCCGCCTCTACGAGGGAGTGGTTCGGTCCCGAGTTCTCTACGGGGCACCCGTCTGGGCCAGAAGCCTGGCGACCAGCCGCCGCAGCCTGACCTTGCTGCGGAGGCTGCAGAGGACGACCGCTATCCGCATAGCGAGAGGCTACAGGACGACATCGTACGCGTCGGCGACCGTGCTGGCGGCCTCCCCGCCGTTCGAGCTGCAAGCCTTGGCGCTCGAACGCGTATACGAACACCAGAGGAATCCGACGCCGTCGACCGCCGGCCAGCCGGCCCCGAACATCCGGGAGGAGGCGAGGAAGGAGACCTGGGAACGATGGCGCTCGCAGCTGATCCAGGAGGACGCCGTGCGGCCGCACCGGGCCGTTCGCGCCGTGCTTCCCAACTGGGAGGCGTGGAGGGATCGAGGCGGGGCACCGCTGACCTTCAGGATGACGCAGCTGCTCACCGGCCACGGAGTGTTCGGCGAGTACCTGCTAAGGATTCGGCGAGAGACGACGTCCGTCTGTCACCACTGCGAGGAAGAGGAGGACACGGCGCAGCACACGCTGGAGTTCTGCCCGGCGTGGGCGGAACCACGACGCGTCCTGCGGCTCGAAATCGGCGAGAGCTTAGCCCCCGAAGCGGTCGTCGCGGCCATGCTCAGAGGGCGCCAGGAGTACTCCGCTGTCCGCACCTACTGCGAGCAGGTCATGCTGGCGAAGGAGCGGGCGGAACGTAGCAGGGAACGAGATCGCGACCCGTCCAGGAGGTCGCAGCGCCCTAGGAATACGACGCGCTACAGGGGCGCGACGCCGCCACCGGCGCCGCCGCGGCCGCCGTAGGAGCGCGTGGAAACCAGGAAGAGGCGTCAGGGGGACGGGGTCCCCAGAACGACGCAATAGGAGCGAGGCGCTAGGGGGCGTGGTCCCCCCTAGCGTTCCAAGAAGATCAAGGACGCCTCCCTTCGACGAAAGGAGAGATAGACGCCCGGGGGTAACCGGTAGTAATTCGGGAGAGATCCCGGGTGCATCTCGACTCAGGCGTCAGGACAGGCCACCGTGGAGTTTTAGTCGGTAAGAGTCCGACACTACCCGCCTAGCGGGTGTCCATGAGGATTTCTCCACGAAAAAAAAAAAAAAAAAAAAAAAAAAAAAAAAAGGTTGGGTTAGGTTGGGGTTAGGTTGGGGTTAGGTTGGGTTAGGTTAGGTTGGGGTTAGGTTGGGGTTAGGTTGGGGTTAGGTTGGGGTTAGGTTGTCAGCGCCCGCTGGCAGCGGTGGAGACGTGGACTTCCCACCGATCACATGGGTTAAGCAACGGTCGCCGCGGCACGGACAAGGATGGGTGAACGTTCGGGCGGGCGCTGGCGAAGAGGAAGGAGGCGCACCGCCGCCATTTTTCTGGGATTCTCCAAGGAGTACTAGGCAGGCAGAAGCCCCCGGAGCGCAGGACTACCCCGGGGGTAACCGGCGGAGCTATCCCGGCCGCCACAGGAGCACATGGAAACCAGGAAGAAAGGCGTCAGGGACGGGGTCCCCAGGAAGACGCGCAGGATCGAGGCGCTAGGGGGTGTGGTCCCCCCTAGTGTTCCAAAGAAGAGCAAGGATGCCTCCCTTCGAAAGAAGGAGAGATAGACGCCCGGGGGTGACCGGCAGAATTCGGAAGAGAACCCGGGTGCGTCTCGACTCAGGCGTCAGGATAGGCCACCGTGGAGTTTTAGTCGGTAAGAGTCCGACACTACCCGCCTAGCGGGTGTCCATGAGGATTTCTCCACGAAAAAAAAAAAAAAAAAAAAAAAGGTTGGGGTTAGGTTGGGGTTAGGTTGGGGTTAGGTTGGGGTTAGGTTGGGGTTAGGTTGGGGTTAGGTTGGGGTTAGGTTGGGGTTAGGTTGGGGTTAGGTTGGGGTTAGGTTGGGGTTAGGTTGGGGTTAGGTTGGGGTTAGGTTGGGGTTAGGTTGGGGTTAGGTTGGGGTTAGGTTGGGGTTAGGTTGGGGTTAGGTTGGGGTTAGGTTGGGGTTAGGTTGGGGTTAGGTTGGGGTTAGGTTGGGGTTAGGTTGGGGTTAGGTTGGGGTTAGGTTGGGGTTAGGTTGGGGTTAGGTTGGGGTTAGGTTGGGGTTAGGTTGGGGTTAGGTTGGGGTTAGGTTGGGGTTAGGTTGGGGTTAGGTTGGGTTAGGTTGGGGTTAGGTTGGGGTTAGGTTGGGGTTAGGTTGGGGTTAGGTTGGGGTTAGGTTGGGGTTAGGTTGGGGTTAGGTTGGGGTTAGGTTGGGGTTAGGTTGGGGTTAGGTTGGGGAGCACGAGGCGGGCATGGGTTCCCGGGGCATAGGACCATGCCCTGGGAAACCCCGATGGATCTGATGTTCTCTTACAGTCGGGTGGCGGCCGATCGGTGCCCTTGGCACCCGTCGGTTCGCCGATCCGGTGCGGAGAACTTCGGAGAAGTTGGCGGGCCCATGCCTGTCAAGACCACTCACCTCACCTTCTCGCGGGGCTCCCTGTCGCCCTGCACCGGCTTCGACCGGGGCAGGGCGCGAAAGAGTGAGTGGCACCAGGACGGAGACTTCGACGACGACCTCGGCGAAAAACAAACAACAATATGGAAATGGAGAACATAAACGACAAAGTTTACGGTGCAGGGGAGGGATACCCCAGTACCGGCGCAGTCGCGGGTAGTGAAGTGGGCCCCGCTGCGTCGATATCTCGCGACCACGGCCGTTCGAGGGTGGACCGCCAGGCCCCCGGACGCGTTTCTACGACTGGCGATGAAACAACGGGAGAGAGGAGGAGGATAACGGCAGGAGGACATTCAGAGGACGACAGGATGGAGACCGCGGAGGAGCCTCCGAGGAAGGCGACGAGACGTTCGCTGAGAGCCGCGAACAGGTCCGAGTACGTTTTTCTCGCGCCGGCCACGATGGACGACGGTACGTCATCGATGGCGGGGGGATCGCGGGGGCGGGCGAGGTCCGACGACGAGGAGTCGGTCGCCTCGATCGCCTCGCGTTCGTCGCTGGCTTCGATGGCGTCCAGGGGTAAGAGGAAGAGAACGGCAGCCGCGACAACACCGGTGGTGTCCGAAGAGTTGGAGGTGCAGATGAGGACGAGTTCTCCGGCGGAAATCAGCGCGGGCCTGACGATGCACGTGTCTGAAATCATGCACGTCGCGACGACGTCGTCGAACCTGAAGGGGACCTACATCAGGTCCCTGAAGAACGCGGCGAGCTATATCACCGCCGCCTGGAACGAGGAATCCGCGAGGAGGGAAAGGCCAGCGCGTGCCACCGACGACGTGGACGCGAGGCTGTCCGTGCTGGAGGGGGAGAACGCAGCCCTCCGCCAGGAGCTGAGGAGACTGGCCGCTCGCATCAACGAGTGCCCGCGATGCTCCGACGCGGCTGCCGAATACGCCCGCCCCGCGTGGGAAGGCGGAACCGACAACAGGACGCGTCTGGACGCCCTGGAGAGAGCGGTCCGAGAACTGGGACCCTCCATTCTCAGGACCATCGAAGAACGATTCGGGGACGCTCGAAGTCAACGCACCCCCGAAGCACGACCCAGCGGGGACCGCCCCGTCGACCCTCCCGCCGCCCAACCGACGCCGCCCCGAAGGGAACGGGAGGACGGCGGATGGGAGCTGGTGGAGACGACGAAGAAAAGGAGGAGAAACAGGAAGAAGGCGAGCGAGGCGAAGGCAGCCGCCGCCGCCGTCGGAGGAGAGGCGGCGAGGAAAGGTCCGACCGCGCCACCACCGACGCGGGTACGGCAGCAACAACAGCGGCAACCCCAGGCCGGCAGGACGACGGGCGCACCGAAGGCGAGCGCCCCCGCTACGCAGAGAGGACCACCGCGGACACCCAAGGTGGTCACGCCCCCTCGCGCACCGCGAACATCCGCGGTGACCCTGACGTTGAAAGAGGGGGCGAGGATGTCGTACGCCGACGTCCTGGAAGCGGCAAGAACGAGGATCCCGCTATCGGAGCTCGGCACGGAGCGCCTCGAGATGAAGAAGGCGATGACGGGCGCCATTATAATACAAGTCCCCGGAGACAAGGACAGGGGAAAGGCGACGCTACTGGCGACGCGGCTGGCCGAGACGCTAGACCCGACGGCGGTGAGAATCGCCACACCGACCAGGATGGCGGAGCTGCGCGTGACCGGGATTGACATCTCGGTCAAGAAGGAGGAGCTGCGAAGAGCACTGGCCTCGGCGGCGGGATGCGGCAGCGCGGAGGTGCAAGTGGGCGAGATCGGCGCCACCAGAGGCGGCCTCGGATCGGCATGGGTCAGGTGTCCGGCGGCAGGAGCCCGCAAGCTGGCCCAGGCGGAGAAGATAGCCCTGGGCTGGTCAACGGCGAGGATAAGGGCCATACCGAAGCGGCCGCTGCAGTGTTTCAGGTGCCTGGAACTGGGGCACGTGCGCGCCACTTGCGTATCCGGCGAGGACCGAGGGCACCTGTGCTACAGGTGCGGCGGGAGCGGACACCGCTCCAGAGAGTGTCCCGCTTCCGCTCCCAAGTGTCCGCTGTGCGAGTCGCTCGGGGCACCCGCGAATCACAGGATGGGCGGAGAGGCATGCAGCCCCCCGAAGGTCAAGAGGAGGAGACCGATCCGCCAACCAGCAGCGGTAGCGGCAGCAGCAACAGCAGCCGCCGCGGCAGAGACACCGGGAAGCGCCGCCGAATCAGCAGCAGCGGCGGATGGCCGGGAGGAGGCCATGGAGGTGGCGGCATAATTCAAGCGCCTGCTGCAATGCAATCTCGGTAGGTCGAGAAGAGCGCAAGATCTGCTCTTCCAGACCATCCGGGAGAACGAGGTGGCCCTGGCGGCGGTGGCGGAACCGCATCGTATACCCGACTCGCCCAACTGGATCGGGGACCTGGACGGATCCGCAGGAATAACGTGGACGTCGGCCTCGTGCCTCTTGCTGGACCGTGGCAGCGGCTTCGTCGCGGTCGAGTGGCTAGGAGCGGCGGTGGTGGCGGTGTACGTCTCTCCGAACATCGACCTGGACGCGTACGGGGAGTTTCTGGACCGAGTCGGCGAGTGCGTCCGAAGATGTCTCCCCCGCCAGGTGCTCGTCCTGGGGGACTTCAACGCCCACTCGACGCAATGGGGAAACCCCAGGACCAACTCCCGAGGAAGGATGCTCACCGACTGGGCAGCGGGTCTGGGGCTCCTGCTGGCGAACAGGGGCTCGGCGAGCACCTGCGTGGCGTGGAGAGGATCCTCGGTGGTGGACATCACGTGGGCTACCCCGGAGCTGCTCAGGCGAATCCGCGACTGGAGAGTGGCCGAGGGGGTGGAAACGCTGTCCGACCACCTCTACATTCTGATGGAGGTGACCCTGGGGACCGAGGACGACGCCGGGAGGAGGAGACGACGACGACCGGGAGAGAACCGTCGCCGCCCGCCGCCGCCGCCGCCGCGATGGCGCCTGAAGGAGATGGACAAGGAGATGCTGCGGGCGGCCACGATCGTATCCGCCTGGAGCTGGGACGCCCGTCGGGCGACCGAGCAGGGAGACATCGACGAGGAGGCGGAGGAGCTCCGAAGATACATGACCGCGGCGTGCGACGCCTCGATGCCGCGCTCCGTCCCGGGAGGCGGACGAGACCGGGGAACGTACTGGTGGACCCCGGAGATCGCCGAGATGCGAGAGAACTGCGTTCGGGCCCGCAGGAGATTCCTAAGGGCCCGTCGTCGCAGACTGACGCGCGACGAGGAGGAGATCTCCCGCCGTTACGAGGAGTACAGGGAGGCGAGACGGACTCTTCAGCGGGAGATCAAGACCGCGAAATCTCGGTGCTGGACGGAGCTGATCGAGGAGGTCGAATCCGACCCGTGGGGACGGCCGTACAAAGTGGTCACCAAGAAGCTACGACCCTCGGCGCCCCCGCTGACCTCGGACATGGACCCGACGCTGTTGGACAACGTCGTCGGGACGCTGTTCCCGCCGGAAGACGCGAACGCGAGCCAACCGGCGCCATCCTCCCCCTCCTCCGTCGACGACGACGACGACGACGACGAGGAGACGGCGACGACGACCGCGACGGGATGGAGCGAGGAACTGCGAGTCAGCGACGAGGAGCTCTTCGAAGCGGCCAGGAGGACGGCGTCCCGCGACGTGGCGCCAGGCCCCGACGGAATACCGGGCCGAGCGTGGGCGGAGTCGATCGTCACCATGGCTCCCCGCCTGCGACACCTGTTCGACAGATGCCTGGAGGAGGGCGTCTACCCCCGGACATGGCGGACGGCCAGGCTGGTGCTGCTACGAAAGGAGGGACGCCCGCCGGACTCGCCGTCCGCGTACAGGCCGATATGCCTGCTGGACGAGGTGGGCAAGATGCTGGAGAGGATCGTCGCCGCCCGACTGGAGGCTCACATCACCGAGAGGACGCCCGGATGGCACGACAGCCAGTACGGATTCCGCCGCGGCCGCTCGACCGTGGACGCGGTGAAGAGGCTGAGGGCCATGGCCGAGGACAGGGTCTCCCGGGAGGGGGTGGCGGTGGCGGTGTCGCTCGACGTCACCAACGCCTTCAACTCCATCCCCTGGGGCAGGATCCTGGAAGCCCTGCGCCACTTCGAGGTCCCGGCGTACCTGGTGGGGATCGTTCGAGCGTACCTCGCCGACAGGTACATCGTCTACGCCGGCAGGGACGGAGAGGAGAGAAGACGGATCGAGCGCGGCGTTCCGCAGGGGTCGGTGCTGGGACCGTTGCTCTGGATCACGGCCTACGACTCGGTCCTCCGATGTCCGATGCCCCCGGGAGCGGGAACGGTGTGCTACGCCGACGACACCCTGGTCCTGGCCGGGGGACGGTGGTGGCACGACACGGCGAACCGCACGGAGGACGCAGTGGCGTGCGCGGTGAGCGCCATTCGGAGGCTCGGCCTGACGGTGTCGCCGGCCAAGTCGGAGGCGCTGTGGTTCTTCGACCAGCGGCGAAGAGGAACGCCTCCCCCCGGGCTGACGGTGAACATCGGCGGAGAAGAGGTCCCGGTGGGACGACAGATGAGGTACCTGGGCCTCACGATCGACAGCGGATGGACCTTCGGACCACACTTCGAGCAACTGGTCCCGAAGGCGACGGCCGCGGCCAACGCCCTGTGCGGCCTCCTACCGAACATCGGCGGAGCGGGATCGAGAGTCCGCCGCCTCTACGAGGGAGTGGTTCGGTCCCGAGTTCTCTACGGGGCACCCGTCTGGGCCAGAAGCCTGGCGACCAGCCGCCGCAGCCTGACCTTGCTGCGGAGGCTGCAGAGGACGACCGCTATCCGCATAGCGAGAGGCTACAGGACGACATCGTACGCGTCGGCGACCGTGCTGGCGGCCTCCCCGCCGTTCGAGCTGCAAGCCTTGGCGCTCGAACGCGTATACGAACACCAGAGGAATCCGACGCCGTCGACCGCCGGCCAGCCGGCCCCGAACATCCGGGAGGAGGCGAGGAAGGAGACCTGGGAACGATGGCGCTCGCAGCTGATCCAGGAGGACGCCGTGCGGCCGCACCGGGCCGTTCGCGCCGTGCTTCCCAACTGGGAGGCGTGGAGGGATCGAGGCGGGGCACCGCTGACCTTCAGGATGACGCAGCTGCTCACCGGCCACGGAGTGTTCGGCGAGTACCTGCTAAGGATTCGGCGAGAGACGACGTCCGTCTGTCACCACTGCGAGGAAGAGGAGGACACGGCGCAGCACACGCTGGAGTTCTGCCCGGCGTGGGCGGAACCACGACGCGTCCTGCGGCTCGAAATCGGCGAGAGCTTAGCCCCCGAAGCGGTCGTCGCGGCCATGCTCAGAGGGCGCCAGGAGTACTCCGCTGTCCGCACCTACTGCGAGCAGGTCATGCTGGCGAAGGAGCGGGCGGAACGTAGCAGGGAACGAGATCGCGACCCGTCCAGGAGGTCGCAGCGCCCTAGGAATACGACGCGCTACAGGGGCGCGACGCCGCCACCGGCGCCGCCGCGGCCGCCGTAGGAGCGCGTGGAAACCAGGAAGAGGCGTCAGGGGGACGGGGTCCCCAGAACGACGCAATAGGAGCGAGGCGCTAGGGGGCGTGGTCCCCCCTAGCGTTCCAAGAAGATCAAGGACGCCTCCCTTCGACGAAAGGAGAGATAGACGCCCGGGGGTAACCGGTAGTAATTCGGGAGAGATCCCGGGTGCATCTCGACTCAGGCGTCAGGACAGGCCACCGTGGAGTTTTAGTCGGTAAGAGTCCGACACTACCCGCCTAGCGGGTGTCCATGAGGATTTCTCCACGAAAAAAAAAAAAAAAAAAAAAAAAGGTTGGGGTTAGGTTGGGGTTAGGTTGGGGTTAGGTTGGGGTTAGGTTGGGGTTAGGTTGGGGTTAGGTTAGGTTGGGGTTAGGTTGGGGTTAGGTTGGGGTTAGGTTGGGGTTAGGTTGGGGTTAGGTTGGGGTTAGGTTGGGGTTAGGTTGGGGTTAGGTTGGGGTTAGGTTGGGGTTAGGTTGGGGTTAGGTTGGGGTTAGGTTGGGGTTAGGTTGGGGTTAGGTTGGGGTTAGGTTGGGGTTAGGTTGGGGTTAGGTTGGGGTTAGGTTGGGGTTAGGTTGGGGTTAGGTTGGGGTTAGGTTGGGGTTAGGTTGGGGTTAGGTTGGGGTTAGGTTGGGGTTAGGTTGGGGTTAGGTTGGGGTTAGGTTGGGGTTAGGTTGGGGTTAGGTTGGGGTTAGGTTGGGGTTAGGTTAGGTTGGGGTTAGGTTGGGGTTAGGTTGGGGTTAGGTTGGGGTTAGGTTGGGGTTAGGTTGGGGTTAGGTTGGGGTTAGGTTGGGGTTAGGTTGGGGTTAGGTTGGGGTTAGGTTGGGGTTAGGTTGGGGTTAGGTTGGGGTTAGGTTGGGGTTAGGTTGGGGTTAGGTTGGGGTTAGGTTGGGGTTAGGTTGGGGTTAGGTTGGGGTTAGGTTGGGGTTAGGTTGGGGTTAGGTTGGGGTTAGGTTGGGGTTAGGTTGGGGTTAGGTTGGGGTTAGGTTGGGGTTAGGTTGGGGTTAGGTTGGGGTTAGGTTGGGGTTAGGTTGGGGTTAGGTTGGGGTTAGGTTGGGGTTAGGTTGGGGTTAGGTTGGGGTTAGGTTGGGGTTAGGTTGGGGTTAGGTTGGGGTTAGGTTGGGGTTAGGTTGGGGTTAGGTTGGGGTTAGGTTGGGGTTAGGTTGGGGTTAGGTTGGGGTTAGGTTGGGGTTAGGTTGGGGTTAGGTTGGGGTTAGGTTGGGGTTAGGTTGGGGTTAGGTTGGGGTTAGGTTGGGGTTAGGTTGGGGTTAGGTTGGGGTTAGGTTGGGGTTAGGTTGGGGTTAGGTTGGGGTTAGGTTGGGGTTAGGTTGGGGTTAGGTTGGGGTTAGGTTGGGGTTAGGTTGGGGTTAGGTTGGGGTTAGGTTGGGGTTAGGTTGGGGTTAGGTTGGGGTTAGGTTGGGGTTAGGTTGGGGTTAGGTTGGGGTTAGGTTGGGGTTAGGTTGGGGTTAGGTTGGGGTTAGGTTGGGGTTAGGTTGGGGTTAGGTTGGGGTTAGGTTGGGGTTAGGTTGGGGTTAGGTTGGGGTTAGGTTGGGGTTAGGTTGGGGTTAGGTTGGGGTTAGGTTGGGGTTAGGTTGGGGTTAGGTT